>NC_134484.1:299695268-299942768 GCF_040206685.1 Ascaphus truei
GAGAATGACAATTCTGTTGGAAGCGATGTATATTGTTTATAAGACAATACAACAGTATTTCATTTATACAGTAGTGCGTAATTTCCTTATCCTGTTTTTTTCATTACTCCTCCTTCAGTCATACACTTATTTGTTTAAACTTCATTGTATTTTTATTCTTTTCTTTTTTTCTGTTTTTTTTTTAATATGAATTAGAAAGTTTTGTTATACAATAGTGTGCATTTGAGTTGATTTATACATTTTTGTTATATTCTCTTCTTTTTCATTTTTGTATTCATGATTTGAATGCATATATTGATCAATTATCATTTTGTTTTTGTGTTTTTAACATGTAGAGGTATACTACCCTAAGAATTGCATTTGTTTGGATTGTTTGTTAATAAAGTTGTTGTTGTGATTGTGAGACGCTGACGTCACACTCCACTTTATTGTGTGTACTCCTTACTGCAGAGCTACTGTAAGTGGGATACTACCAGTTGAATTGATTTCATGTGAGATTTGCCTCATTACCTGATACCTTAAGGGTACTCCAGCTAAGGAACTTTATCACTTCTATGCTTATTAAGCTATGTGTTGAGCATTCCACAATGTTTTTGTGCACAGGGATGAATAGGTATCCCTGTAGCTGAGAGAATCCATAGGCTATGGGGGGTACACATTGCTAGTGCCAAGGTGACCCAAAACAGTGTAGGGTTTGTGGGTGCCCCAACCGTATATAAGGTTGAGAAGGGACTCTGAGTCCAGTGTGATTCTAAAATATAGGGTATGAGGAATAAGGCAGCTTGGAATAAAAGTAAATTTTCTTATTCTGTCCCCTGTACCAGACTCATAACTATATTAAAACACATACTTTAGTGTTTAAAATATACTTTATTAATGTAATGTGGTTTTACATACTGTACGGAACCCATGTCCAGACAGGGTGCCCAAGCTAACCAATAGGCGCCGGTAAGTCTGCTGGACATCGGAGTTCAAAGCAGCCAGAGGATGCCAAATGTGTGTAAAGCATTTGGGCAGCAGGGAAAGGCTGAGTACCAGGTCCGGAGATTAATGGCAGTTGTCCAGGATGCCACTTGCTCAGCCAGACCTGGGGGAGCCTGTCCCAGCGGGTGGCATTGAGATAGCCAGGGACAGAGGTGGCAAACTTGCGCATGTCCCTTGGCAATTTCAGATTTCCTGCTGACCCGGCTTTTCTAGCCAGCTTGGCTCTGATTGGTTGCGCACCTTCCTGATCCCCTACTCTAGGCTCAGGGTACCTCGGCATGTATGTGGGTACCTCTGCTATACTGGGGAATCCCTGCTATACTAAGGACTCCGTGTATACCTGCAGAAATAAAAAAATGTGGCACAAACAACAACACCAATATTAAAGTGCAGTATAGTATATATTTTCGTGCTTAATTTATTGCATTGACCAGCCCATGATGTTATTAGCCAATGTTGCTAGTTTTTTACCATTATACAGCATTTAGGCATTTACATATGCCTTTATTGTACCCATTGAGGCTGATCTCCCTTCTTCCTTAAATACAGCCTTTGTCACATACAGTTTAACAACTGTCTATGTGCTACCACATTAGTTGGCAATCATCACGATCACCATCTAGGCTCTGAGAGACTCAGATCGCGAAGGACCATACTGTCTGTAGTTGCGCTTATTATTTATTTAATTGCCGCGGTTCGCGATTGCGCAATGGCTATTGCGTTAGCTTACATGAGTTACTCTCCCTTCACCAGCTCACGGCTCGCGCATGCGCACATAAGCGTTTTTGGTTACATGCGCCCCCCCCCTGGCTCTGAGACACGCGACGGAGGTCTTTTGACTTATAGCCTATAACCCTTGACCCACGCATGCGCAGTGAGTGCATTTCACGTGACGGGAGCACCATTGCATTTCAGTTAACGCCTGATGGTCTGGTTGCAATGGGAGGGTCCTGCATTCAGCATGTAAGTTATTATTTGTATTAAATTATGTGTTGCACCTATTTGTCATGTTTGGGTAGGGTATTTATATGTGTTTTATTGCACTCTGTTTGTACATCACCTTAAGAAAGGTCCCGTGTGGAGGACCGAAACTTTGGATATGATGTCTCACTAAACACAATTTTTTTTGACAACCTCGTGGAGTGCTGCCTCTGATATTCGCTTACACGGTCTCGTATTGCCTATTTTGTTCATACAGGATTTGCACCCACCTTGATTTACCTGACGGAGTGCCTTGTTCTCATTTATTCCCTGTACTACATTACGGACTAAGTGCACCCTCTAATTAATTGTTTTTGAACCTGCTGACATACAGGGTTCAAACGCTGACTGTTTCATTTAGTGCTATTATTGACATTTTCATTGGTGACTTATGGAGGAGTCTGATGATGTGGCTGGCATATTCACAGGTATCTCTGATACAGTGAGTTTCTCAGATACTGAAATCGCACAGATAAGATATACTGATGATATACAAGCTGTATTTGGACCTGACAAACCATCAGATGTATTTAATGATCTTATCAAATTGAAGAAGAAAGAGGTTGACTTCTACTTGCATGGTGTTACCATTTCCCATTATCATCAAGAAGGTCTTATCCCTAGGGGCTTCCGTGTTAGTAATCAGCCAACTATTGGCAGGGGGGACCCTAATTTTTGCAAAAAGTGGATTGGGATCCTTAATAAATGTTTTTTTGACTTAATGATAATAGTTATTGAACAGTCAAGTAAGGAGTTGATCAAAATTGGGCGTAATATAGAAACAATTACTAAAGAACATGGCGACACATTAGATACAGACACATCTACTGATTGGCAAGACAAAATTCAAAATACTATTGATACATATAGAGAAAATCTGATCAAATATAAAAGAGAAAAGCTTAAAGTTGTCAAGGCTGACTATACAGACAGATGTGTGTACAGATGGCTGCTTGGGATTAATGAACCCAACCAAGCCAAAAACAGACCAAGGAGGTTTTTTTCTAAACATAAGAAAACCACGGCCAATAGTGGCACATGTAATACTAGTGACACGGATAAGTCAGATGGTCAAGATACTATAGCAGCAGGTCCCTCATCTTTTTTAGGACAAGGAACCCCCCCCCCCCCCCCCCATTCCCAAACCAGGCACAAAACCAGGAGGGGCGGACACAAGCACAAGGTATCCATTACGGCAGACAACATCCAGAGGTTCAAACAAGCACGCAGCATAGAGTGTGTAGTGTTTAACATGTCCAAGTATATTCTCAAACCTGCTGAACTCAGCCTTCTTAACAAAGGCCTGTCATTTATACCTACATACAAACAAGATCCCTTTGATTGGGAGGTTGATTTATACCGTCTTAATAGACAATTAAAATTGAAAGACTTTTTTAGCAAAACACCAACTGATACTTCAAATAGTGGCTTAACCAAGCAGATTCATAAATTTAAACCTCGCAGCACCTTTGATCCCCAGACACACAATCACAGCATACATACTTTTATGCATTTAGTGGGACTGGATACAAGGGATAAATTGAAAAACTATAAAACCAGTGTAACGGGTATTCCCCCATACAATCGCATATAATGTGTGTGTGCGGGAACTTAGTGTTACCAGGTGTGGTGTGTTACCTGTTAGGCTCACAGTATCACCCCACCCTCAAGTGAGATGTATATGTGTGACTGCGCAGCCACTGTGTCCCTGGTGAAATGTGATAAGACTCGTTGGTGCACTTGTAGATTACCTGCCGGGCACTCCGGTGCCCGGGCCTGCAACTGGCTTCACAAAGGATCCGATGAGCTCCTACACGACATCCAGGATCCACCCGCGTGGTGATCCGTCAGGGGCGATCTCACCCTAAAGATAGTACAGCTCTCTTTAATGGCGGAGACTTGAGCCCAAGTCTCTCAGCAGGAAACGCAGCGTCCGCTTTGTCCCTAACTAGCAAACGGCTAATGGGGCAGGGTCCCTAACCTAGGGCCTGTCCCTATAGCACTCAGCTACTGGTGACTCAGGGCTATCTGGGGCCTAGGGCAGAGGTGGGGAACCTTTTTTCTGCCAAGGGCCATTTGGATATTTATAACATCGTTAGCGGGCCATACAGACACAGACAGGCAGGCACACAGAACCCCGCCCCCCTACCTCTGATAGTTGCTGCTGGGGGGATTGTGTAGGGCGGATGCTGGGGTAAGTGCGGGGGGAACTTCTGGAGAAGCATGGGGGAAGTGCAGGGACTGCTGCTGGGGGATCGCTGGGGCTAGTACGGTGGCTGCTGGGGATCGTGTAGGGCTGCCGGCGCCTCACACCACCTCCCCCCGATCGGGCGCGCGGCAGCCATTTTAAAAAAAATTAGCTCGACCCCGGTTATAGCAGTTGCCTTAGCAGGGCCAGACCAAATGATTTCGAGGGCCTTATACGGCCCTCGGGCCTGACGTCCCCCACCCCTGGCCTAGGGGGATGCTGGCCTAGTGCAGGGAGTCACTGACTCCTGCACCCTACCTCCTTCCCTTAGCTGCTCCGGTCACCAACTGAACTGCGTGCTCCAAGCCCGCGAAAATGTATCTATCCCTGAGCAGGGAGATACTGTAGCCCTATTGGCTCCCTGGGGTCATGTGGCTCTGCCCCTGTGCACCCTGGGGGCTGACTGCTCTCACTGCGCATGCGCGACCTGTCTGTGGGCCTCCCGGCGTTCCTAGCGCCTGCGCATGCGCAACGCACCTTGTAATGGCGGCGCCCTGCACCGCGAGCCGCCGGGACCTCAGCAATGCGACCGCGGCCCTAGCAATGGGCCGTGCGCGTCCCCAGCAACCGGCCGCCCCATAGGAGAGGCGCGCTATGCTTGCGCACGCCCCCGCACTTCACCCCGAGCGGCTCCGTCAGTAACCGGGGGGGGGGGAGCTCTGCGCACTGACAGGGGACCTGGCTACACCAGTTACTCAAATCTTTCTAGGGAAGAACATCTGGCCATCAAGTCCCTCATTTCAAATACTGATATCATTATTAGATCAGCTGACAAAGGGGGTGGTGGTGTGGTTATGCCATACACGTATTACAAAAAAGAGATTGAAAATCAATTAGGGGTTACCACACATTACAAACTGTTATCTTCGGACCCCACTTTAAGCTACAAAAGGGAGATTGATACCATCATTGATCTTGGGCTCACCAATAGATGGATCTCTGAAGAGACGAGTAAATTTCTAAAACAATCTAATCCAATCATTCCAGTCATATACATTCTTCCCAAAATACATAAATCTATTATAGCACCTCCTGGAAGGCCAATTATTTCAGCACGTGGCTCATTAACCCATCCACTTTCCCAATATGTAGACTTTTTTCTACAGCCTATTGTCTCTAATATGAAAACACATATCAAAGATACTACTGATTTCATTAATCAATTAGCTACTCTTACAGATATTTCAGATGAGTACATTTTGGCTACAATGGATGTCGCGAGCCTATATTCCAATATCAACCATGCCGACGGCATTGAAGCTAGCAGAGAGCATCTTCTGAGCTTTAATGCATCTACTGGCCCTCCCCCTGATTTTTTACTGTTATTGATGGATGTGATTCTACACAAAAATTATTTTAAATTTGAAAATGATTTTTATTTGCAGCTCATTGGCACTGCAATGGGGTCGAATATGGCCCCATCATATGCGAACTTATTCATGGATTCCTATGAACGCAAACATATTTTTGATAATCCATTATACAGTAAATGTCTGGTCAGGTTTTTTCGCTGTATAGATGATCTGTTTTTGGTTTGGTCTGGTTCTGAGTCAGAGTTACTTACATTTGTTGACACACTCAATAGCTTACCCACCACTATACGCTTCACATTGTGCTTTAGCACCACTGAGGTAGCCTTCCTTGATACAATTGTATACAAGGACAATGGACATTTGGCAACAAGACTTTTCAGAAAAACTACGGACAAAAATACGCTGTTATTAGCATCTAGTCACCATCCGGCACCCATGAAGAAAGGTTTACCCTTTTCACAATTTTTAAGGGTAATAATTACCACTGAACCTTCCAGATTAGAGGCAGCACTTGAAGAAATGAAGGAGTCTTTCCTGGAACGAGGTTACGATCAGGCAGAGGTGACTGTAGCACTTGAAAAAGCAAGGAACATACAGAGAGGTACCTTGCTAAAACCACAAAATAAAAAGGCGTGCGATAGCCGCTTAAACATCAAAAGCACCTATACGACAGCGTCTAGCTTCATCAGACGCAGTATTTTACAACACACCCACATTTTAGCCAAAGACAAACAAATTGGACAATTTTTTAAGGATCCTCCTCGTTTCTGTTATCGTAGAGGTCGCAATTTGGGAGACTTCCTCACACAAGCGGATCCACGTTCCAAATATGGCAAAAAGCAGTCCTGGCTGACTAGACCAGTGGGAGTTCATTAATGCCAGGGATGTGTCAATTGCAAATACATGGTTCTTGGAAAAAGCTATCCACATCCTCATCATGGATATCGCATTAATATCAAAGACTTTTTGAATTGTGATTCAAAATATGTGATTTATTTCATCAGGTGCCCTTGTGGGCTCTATTACATTGGCAAGACTATAAGGATGCTAAAGGAACGACTCAGTCTACATCGGTCTGCCATCAGGAAGGCTCTGGCAGACACAGATAATAAGGAAGACTTTACTCAACCTGCGGTGGCTCGTCACTTCAAAGAAAAACAGCACAGTCTCGCTACTCTACGGTGCATGCCAATTGCGCAGGTCCCATTGTCCCCTAGGGGTGGAGATCGCAACAAAGCTCTCCAATTGGAGGCGAGAACCATCTACAAACTGGACACATTAAGTCCACGCGGATTGAACGAAGACCTAGCGTTGAGCTGTTTTCTCTGATCAACTCATCAAGATAGTGATGGTTCCACACCAGGTGACTTTTGTCCCCTTGAGTTCTTTCGTCAGACGAGCTGTTTCCTTCTTTCAATGGATTGACCCAATCAACGACTCATCTGCATTAGGTGACTTCTCGTCCCCAGGATTCGAATAATTTGGACGGGATTATATTCTGCGTAACGTCCTTATATGTTTTTCCTGTACATTATAGGATTCTCTTTGTCTCCAGCACAGGAACGACACTATGGATTGGATATCTTAATTGACTTTTGCTTACCTATCTTGCATGTATGGATGCCCTGAACTTTTATCGCCACCGATGGTTCTCTAACCAGCAGGAGTGTACATGGTACCTCGTTACCCATTAATGATTATGTTATTATCACCAATATGATTATAACATTTTGCCTTCACAGGAACTAGTGACAGGTTGTGCCATGTCTCTGAAAACTGTGTTGTATGGTGCTCAATAGAAAACAGCAAAAAACATAATAAAATCTTGAAAAAGTGGAATTAACCCAATGAATGCAGGTAACCAATGATTCCGAGAGATGTAAACTATAATCCCACAAAGCACTGCAGTAAGGATACAATAATAGTTAACACCTGCCGGTGACCAGTATGATAAACATCTGTTTATACGGAATAAACTTAATAAACAAAGTCCAGTAACATAGTGGATAAACTGGAATAAACTCACATGGGGATGAATATCCACGATTGACAGCAAGTCCTAGTGTGTCCAGTAGTCCACGGGTTAAGTGTGCCTCCGTCTGTAGATAGATACACTGAGCAAAAAGAGGAAGAAAAACGGAGCACTATATCCAAAGCTGGCTGGACCAGAACAAAAAACAAGGATGCGTTCCCATAATAAAAATTGAAGCTTATTTTAATGGAAAAAAAACAAAAAACCCACACCAACGCGTTTCGGACTAACAAAAATCCTAACTTATATATATATATATATATATATATATATATATATATATATATATATATATATATATATGCGCAATACGATAGTGTTGACGAATATCAAAGGTAGCACTCCAATGGTTGGTCCAAAAAAAAAAAAAAAAAATATATATATATATATATATATATATATATATATATATATACTAGCTGAGAGACTCGGCGTTGCCCGGGATGTAAATGCGTAATAGGTAGTATTATTTATAAATCGTGGAACAATAGGTGAGTATTTGTTGTAAAGGTTTGGGGGGGGGGGAGAAAGGGGAGCGGGGGGGAGAAAGGGGGACGGGGGAAAGGGGAGTGGGGGACGGGGGAAAGGGGAGTGGGGGGGGTGGAGAGCAGTGGGCATATGTATTGTCATAATTTATGTATGGGCATTTCCCCCCCCCTCCTCCGTGCGTCCGTCCCCCTGCTGGTTCGGCTGGTGGCCCCCCCGTTCCCCGTGACTCCCCCCCGTGACTCGCGGCTCGCCCCCCCCGTTCCCCGTGACTCGCGCTCAACCCCCCCCCACCCCCCGGCGCCCGCTTGGTCCCCCGATGTGCCGTCCTGCTGAGTGAGGCATGCAGGCGGTGGCAGGAAGCGCCCTGTGTGGGCCTGAGACTCGCGCTCCCCCCCCCCAGGCGCCCACTCGATGTGGCGTCCGGCTGAGCGGCGGTAGGAAGCGCCCTGTGTGGGCCTGAGGCTGAGGCGGCATGCGCAGTGGGCCTGAGGCTGAGGCGGGACACGCAGTGGGCCTGAGGCTGAGGCGGGACGCGCAGTGGGCCTGAGGCTGAGGCGGGACGCGCAGTGGGCCTGAGGCTGAGGCGGGACGCACAGTGATTTACCTGAGCGGGTGGTAGCGCCGGGGAGGTAAGGGAGCGGCTGGGGTAGCAGGGCCACGCTTCCCGTCCGGAGCCAGTACAGGGTGGCGCACGTGAAGGGGGGGGGGGGCGGACAGAGGGGGTGTGTGTGTGTATAGAGCTGCTGTGTTGTGTGTGTGTGTGTGTAGAGCTGCTGTGTTGTGTGTGTGTGTGTGTGTGTGTGTGTGTGTGTGTGTGTATACTGCACCGACACACTTTATTCGAGCAAATACCCGGTATGTACCTGGCAGATACCTGGAATGCGCCGCTCCTCACCTCTGACAAGCCCCGTTGCGTTTGCCTTCCCAGCCTGGGTTCATGCCTGGCTGACGGGCGGCTGATCTGTTAAATGATAATGATTAGGATTTAATAGGCTGCAATGCTTCGCGTGTCTACCAGATGGCATAAATTCATGAATTGTAATGCAGTATATATATATATACTGTGCAGTATTGCAGCCAGCGGGAATAAAATGTATATATGTATATATATATATATAAAATGTATATATTTATATATATATATATATATATATATAATTTATATATATATATATTAAATTTTATATATATATATAATTTATATATATATATATTAAATTTTATATATATATATATTACATTTTTATATATATATATATATATTACATTTATATTACATTTTTATATATATATATATAGAGCAACTGTAAATATTACTGTATGTTCATTTGCATGTCTTAAACAGGTCTGCAACTATATATATCTATATATATATATATATATATATATATATATATATATATATATATATATATATATAGTAAATATTGTACGTACATCAAAGAGGAATAAAAGGAGCATGTCATATGACAATTCACATGTTACCACATCACGACCGGATCTTGCTGAGAAGGGAACCTCTCGTCACACACCGGGTGTAGTCCGCAGATGTCCCCAAATCTCAGGTAGGTGGCACTGGACAATCCTCCCAAGTACCCTGTTGGTAGGGATAAGGCAGTCAGAGAAGATGGTATATAAACCAGTCCCAAAGGCCAATAAACAAGTCCTGTTCACAGCAATCACCCAGAAGAGCTACCGTAGGACACAGTGCATATAGCAGTACCTCACTACCAGCGTGAGACTGCAGGTATGTCCAAAGAGCAGCGGGGGATTAGACGCCAAACGACCGATGTCTGTTTGTATTACAAGCGCCGAATGCATCGCTCCCGATGACGTCACCAGACGTGAACGCGAGAAGCCGCTACAAGTGGCAGTCAGGAACAGTGTTGGCAATCTAATGCGTTTTGTAGCACAGCAAGGCTACTTCATCAGAGATATTAAAATTAGGTAAATACAACCTTAGATGAACATCAACACATGACATATTACACCGTGTCATGATTTATTTAACAAAAATAAAGCCAAAATGGAGAAGCCATGTGTGTAAAACTATACCTTATGATTCAATAGCTTGTAGAACCACCTTTTAGCAGCAATAACTTGAAGTAATCGTTTTCTGTATGACTTTATCAGTCTCTCACATCGTTGTGAAGGAATTTTGGCCACTCTTCTTTACAACATTGCTTCAGTTCATTGAGGTTTGCGGGCATTTTGTTTATGCACAGCTCTCTTAAGGTCCAGCCACAGCATTTCAATCGGGTTGAGGTCTGGACTTTGACTGGGCCATTGCAGCACCTTGATTCTTTTCTTTTTCAGCCATTCTGTTGTAGATTTGCTGGTGTGCTTGGGATCATTGTCCTTTGCATGACCCAATTTCGGCCAAGCTTTAGCTGTCGGACAGATGGCCTCACATTTGACTCTAGAATACTTTGGTATACAGAGGAGTTCATGGTCGACTCAATGACTGCAAGGTTCCCAAGTCCTGTGGCTGCAAAACAAGCCCAAATCAACCCTCCACCACTGTGCTTGACAGTTGGCATGAGGTGTTTGTGCTGATATGCTGTGTTTGGTTTTCGCCAAACGTGGCGCTGTGCGTTATGGCCAAACATCTCCACTTTGGACTCGTCTGTCCAAAGGACATTATTCCAGAAGTCTTGTGGTTTGTTCAGATTCAACTTTGCAAACCTAAGCCGTGCTGCCATGTTCTTTTTAGAGAGAAGAGGCTTTCTCCTGGCAACCCTTCCAAATAAACCATACTCGTTCAGTCTTTTTCTAATTGTACTGTCATGAACTTTAACATTTAACATGCTAACTGAGGCCTGTAGAGGCTGAGATGTAACTCTTGTTTTTTTTGCAATTTCTCTGCATTGCACGGTCTGACCTTGGGATTCATTTGCTGGGACGTCCACTCCTGGGAAGATTGGCAATTGTCTTGAATGTTTTCCACTTTTGAATAATCTTTCTCACTGTATAATGATGGACTTTAAATTGTTTGGAAATGGCCTTATAACCCTTCCCAGATTGATGGGCAGCAACAATAGCTTCTCTAAGATCATTGCTGATGTCTTTCCTCCTTGGCATTGTGTTAACACACACCTGAATGTTCCAGACCAGCAATCTTCTAAAACTTCGTCTTTTATAGAGGTGGTCACACTTGCTGATGATCAATTAATCCAAGGGCATTTGATTAGCAGCACCTGTCTGCTACTTAGCATCTTAATTCCTATGGAAGCAGTAAGGGTGTACTTAGTTTTTCACACATAGCTTCTCCATTTTGGCTTTATTTTTGTTAAATAAATCATGACACAGTGTAATATGTCATGTATTGTTGTTCATCTGAGGTTGTATTTACCTAATTTTAAGACCTGCTAAGGAACAGCTGATTATGTCCTGATATGTAAAACCATAGAATTCAAAGAGGGTGTACTTTTTTTTCACACGTGTGTGTGTGTGTGTGTGTGTGTGTGTGTGTGTGTGTGAATCTGTGTCATATTACCATTCTTGCGTCAGGTTAAGAGAGGCAGCACTCACATCCAGAAGTATAAAAATGTATTAAAGGCATGAACAAACAGACCCCCAATCCGACGTTTCAGTCCCGGAACGGAACCTTTCTTAAGGGGGGTGCAACAACAAAATGTCAAACAGGATATATATATACATATACATATATATATACATACAAAGATCACCTGTGCATAGTTACCCACTCATGGGAAGCCTGGAAAAATCAAACAAACCGGTGTGCTGACGGATCCATCATCTTGGAGGAGGAACTCGATGGCTGCAATAGTGGAGGAAAAAGTGGCGTTCTCAGAGCTGAGGGTTGCCGACTTGCTGGGATGCCAATCCATGAGCCAGATTTGAAGGGCATCGGAAATGTGCTCGTGATCACTGACCGCTACGCCCAAGCTACCAAAGACCAGAAGGCCATTACGGTGGCCAAGGATTTATGAGAACGGTACTTCGTGCACTACGGGCTACCAAATCGCCTACTCTCTGATCAAGGGCGGGATTTTGAAAGCAAGCTCATCCAAAAGTTGCTGAAGCTACTGAATATCGACAAGTCCCGATCAACTCCTTACCATCTGGAGGGGGATGCTCTGCCGGAGAGGTTCAACCGAACCCTGCTTGGCACCCTAAAGGGTTCTCAAAAGACAGGGTGAAGTCATTAATGCATGCTTATAATTGCATCAGACACGAATCCACAGGATTCACTCCATATTTCCTAATGTTCAGGCGAGAGGCACGGCAACCTGTGAACATTCATCTGAGGGTATCTACCGACGGAGTACCAAGCAGGGCGCACTATAAGTACGTACAATGGCTCCAAGAAAGCATGCAACGCGCCTACCAACTAGCGGAGAAAGCATCAGCCCATCTGAATGCCTGCAACAAACGGCGCTACGACCACAAGGTCCGCCATCGGGAGCTTCATCCTGGAGACGCTGTTCTCCTGTGCAATCTAGGGATTCCCGGCAAACACAAGCTGGCCGACCGTTGGCGCGACAGAGTTTTCAAACTGGAATCTCAGGTGCCGGGCCTCCCACATAAGAGACGCGGATGGCATGGTAAAGTTCTGGCACCGTAACCATCTACTACCTATCCCGAAGTGGGAGACGATGAACCCGAAATAGAGACTATAGCATTGGCCTGTGAGCCAGAGGGATCCGACGAGAACTTGTAGTCTGTGACAGAAGCAACCAAGGATCCTATGGAAGGACCCTCTTGTAGCGCGAATAGAGATCAAGGGGCACCTTCCGAAGGAGCAACAGGTAACGGGCCCAGGCTGCATGTACCGACACTGGTGACTTAAAGAAGCCCTCCTCTGGACTCCAGGAGCCCAAGTTTCATACCGATAAGAGACTTTACAGAGACTGTGGCACAGGCCTGTGGGTCTGTGGTCTGCAAGATAGAGACTCTTCAGGTGGGATATGCCAGCAGGTGTCCACCCCACACAGAGACGGACACTGTCGCCAACGACGTGGGCCCAGACTGATCCTCTCGTCAGCCGGCAGTATCCGGCTGTTGCAGCTGGCACCACCTAAGTGCACCAACGATCACAGACAATCTGTGGGTAGCGCTACCGCACACTTTGGGGTGGGTTTGACTCCTGTGGACACCGGGTGATTGGGTGACCAGGGCACCTCAGTACATTCGGGAGGAACCACAACAGGGTATGGACACGGTGATTGAACAGTGGGATATTGTGTGGGTACGCCATGCGTGGGCTGTCTAGTACTGTGGTTATCTATAACATGCAAATGAGCATACAGTAATATTTCCATTTGCTATATGCTTTGCTGTGGAGGGTGTTTGACACTTTTTTTTACCCACCATAGCTTAACTAAGTATGGTAAAACCTATCCTTGCTTCATTTTTGCATAGCTAGTACAGTATAACCAACCCCACACTGAGGAGACCCATTAAGGTCGAAACGGCTGTCTGTGGGTGGGTTTGCTGGCTATGCATCTTAACCCTGGCTGTGCTCAAAGCTGTGACCATGCAGCAAGCTTAAGCCTATAGGGAACCATGTTAATGGTTTTGAAGCAAAAGGTGGCAATGTGGGCTCATTTGCATGTCATTTCCCAGAATCCCTTGCTGCAGTGGAAGTGCTGTGTGCTGGGTGATAATGGTGAAAGGTGGGGTTGCAGACCTGTCTAAGACATGCAAAGGAACATACAGTAATATTTCCATTGGCTATATACAGCTCAATATCGCGTTGTGAGCCCAAAGGGTGATTACCCATACAGCAAAGACAGCCTACTAGATACTAGCTAGTGGATGCCACCTGGGGCCTACAACTTAGTTTAGCTAACCCTCTATGCCCTAAAGCAGAAATACCACTCTAAACATAAGTGCATGGGAGCTCAGTAACCGCAGCCTAACGCTGTGGTCGCACCTATGACATCATGCGTTGTCATAAACACCCGACGCGCATTTCGTCTCTGTGGAGACTTCGTCTGGGGTGGGCGGGCACTCATTCCCCTGCTCCCTTCATATCCATAAGGCTGCCGTGATTGGATACATTGTCATCCAATCAGATCGACTCATCGCTGCCGTTGGGTGGGGAAAGGGGTGGGGCTAATGCCCGCCCTGTACAACATAAAAAATCACCTGGTAAAGCATCCAGGGGTGATTGACATAAAATGGTAAAGCCCCCTATAATGGAACTATGTTGGGGAAAATTGGGTACCAAATAAAGTGTGTCTAAAGCCTAACACCCCAAGACTCAATGTAAATAAGCAGTGACAACTGCCAGTACACAGCACTTTGGAGACTTCTACCCCCAACAGTACAACTTAATTGAATGTACACAGATGCTTATATATTGCTTCATTAACATATTGATCATATATTACAGGGCATCAGTCTACCAAATCCTGTAGTGAATCTGCATGATCTTGATGCCCTCCTGCATGCAAATTGAAGTCAATAGTACAAAGTAAAGCAATTGTATCTGGTTCATAAAAATGCTGTGTACTCGTAACCCTCATTTTCATTTAGACCATGTGGTACCTGAGTGCCTAACAGATAGATCCATCTGACTTCGGATCTTAACAGTAGAGTATCCAAATCTCCACGTCTGGCCCCAAGTGTAATGTGGTCAATTCCTTGAAATGACATTGCTGATGTGTCACTGTTATGAAACCTAGTGACATGTCTTGCCACCGGCGTGTCAATTTCATTTCTAATAGTGCCCACATGTTCTAAGACACGTCGTCTTAGGCCTCGGACATAGTGCACTGAGCGTCGCTGAGCAGTGCTCTCGCTTGCTGACGCTCGCGCTACCAGGGGCTTTTTGCTATCCTGACAGAGGAGACAGCAAGCGCGCTTGGGAGGCGGGTAGCACTGTGTGTGTGTGTGTGTGTGTGTGTGTGTGTGTGTGACTTGGTAGCTGTCAGTGTGTGTGTGTGTGTGTCACTTTGAAGTGTTCTGTGTGTTTGTGTCACTGGGGAACGTGTGTGTGTGTGTGTGTATATTATATAATATTTAAAAAAATTTAAAAAAAAAAGACGTGTTGAGAATAAATTATTTATTAACATTGTGCAACTTTGATAAATAAATTCAAGCACGCACGCAAATACACACATACACATGCACATGCATACACACATTATATATACACATATACTGTATATATATATATATATATATACACACACACAAATACACATTATATATACACACACATATACACATGCACACGTACACACACATGCATATACATGCATACACACACACACGTACACGCACACGCACACGCAGACACACACAGACACACACAGACACACACAGACACACACAGACACACACAGACACACACAGACACACACAGACACACACATGCACACATGCACACATGCACACATGCATACACACACACACACACACACACACACACACGCACATGCATACACACACACACACACAGATGCACACACATGCACACACACACATGCACACATACACACACACATGCATATATGCATACACACAGACACACACACATGCACACATGCATACACACACACACACACACACACACACGCATACACACACACACAGATGCACACACAGACACACACACACACACACACACATGCACACATACACACACACATGCACACATACACACATGCATACACATGCATACACACACAATGCAAACACACACACACATATGCACACACAGACACACACACATGCACACACACATGCACAGACATGCATACACATATACACACACAATGCAAACACACATACGCACACACAGACACACACACCACACACAGGAGACAGGGACCGGAGCAGAAGGGGGGCAGGGACCGGAGCAGAAGGGGGGCAGGGACCGGAGCAGAAGGAGGGCAGGGACCGGAGCAGAAGGGGGGCAGGGACCAGAGCAGAAGGGGGGCAGGGACCGGAGCAGAAGGGAAACAGCGATCGGGGCAGGAGGGGGGCAGGGACCGGAGCAGAAGGGAGACAGCGATCGGGGCAGGAGGGGGGCAGGGACCGGAGCAGAAGGGAGACAGCGATCGGGGCAGGAGGGGGGCAGGGACCGGAGCAGAAGGGAGACAGCGATCGAGGCATCACCCTCTCCCCTCCTACACACACACACACAACACACACAACACACACAACACAATGCCTTCTGTCTTCTGTCTGGTAATGGCGGCTCTGCAGGGAACCGGCTGCAGCCCCATTGGATGGGAGCGGTCACATGACCGCTCCTCCGCTTCCCCGAGCACCAAATATATCAGTTTGGCGCTCGGGGAAGAGTTTCTCCTGCTCAGCGCGCATCAGCAGGGAGAAACTATAGCCGCGCTGATAGCAGATGCTGGGGCGTTCTGCATCTGTTCAGCGCGGCTCAGCACGCCTGAGTGCTCTATGGCCCGGGCCTTAGTT
The DNA here is from genome assembly GCF_040206685.1 of Ascaphus truei. Taxonomy (NCBI): domain Eukaryota; kingdom Metazoa; phylum Chordata; class Amphibia; order Anura; family Ascaphidae; genus Ascaphus; species Ascaphus truei. The sequence goes on from NC_134484.1 coordinate 299,711,719, forward strand.
GTCTTGTGGTCTTGCCGACATATTTCATTCCACATATTCACGTCGCCAGGTACACTAACCCAATGGTTTTACAGTTTATAAATTTAAGAATATTGAACTTCTTGGTTTTGTTCCAATTCCAAAATTCTTTTGATGGGTTCATGAACTGACACCCTTTACAAGACCCACATGTATATGAGCCAGTGGTTTTAGAGTGTAACCATGTGTCACCGTGCCACATAGTGGCTATGGACCAGCATGTTTGATACATTTTGTGGTCTTCTGTATGTTATTGACGCACTTTTATTTAGTGTTTCCCTCAGATCTCCATCCTCCATCAGGATGTGCCAGTGGCGATTAATGATGTCTCAGATACTGTGCCATTGTCTGCTGGATGTCCCAATTATACATATTGGTTGTTTACCATATTGTCTAGTTGTTTCACTACCATACAGCAGGCTATCACGATCTGTGTTTTTGGCTCTCTGATATGCTTTATTGATGCATGTTTTACTATAACCACGATCATGAAAGTTAGATTTCATTTTATTGGCCTGTTGTTCAAACGGGGTCATTGGAGCAGTTCCTTTTGGCCCTAAGGCTCATCCACCTGTTCCCTGCCCTTAACCTTCCTTCCCCCCACGGCTTATATCTATTCAGTGGGGGCTCAATTGAAGGTGACTGTGGGTATTTGAGCTTACTACTACCCAGTGAGTTCATACCCATGTCACAAGGTTGGGCTACTCTGGGGATTAGGTGATGGTGTTATCAACTCCATTATCCTAGTATAGTACTCCTACCCATCACATTGAGGGGGAGCTCTACTGGAGGGGATATTTGTCTGACCTCCTGGGAGCTATTATTTATACAGTATATGATTACTAGCACTCTGTCAAACTCTATGACAGTGTTACTGTTCCGATTATTTTAGGTACAGTACTATTTGCAGTAGTGCCCAGCACCTATAGGTTTTAACCTCTTTTTCCTCTCGGTACACAAACATTTATTATTTTCATTTTAGTGGAGGAAGAGTGCTCGCGTGAGGATTCTTTCTCTTTATGTATTTGTTTTTATAAATTCAATAAAGAATGTGGCTTAGTGATTTCAGACATTTATATATTTGTGTACAGGTTTAAACTCTTTCACAGTAAACGATAACTCCGTTAAAAGCAACACGAGTGATGAACAAAAGCATATACATGTTTAAATCTGCCTTACCTTATATTCTCACACAGCCTACATTGTGACCTCTGCAGCCAGGGATTCTGGCTAATGAGATGCAAATGAGCACTTGTGTGTTCCTTTTTGCTTCTTGTCCATTTTAACATGGATTCCTTTAAGCTTATGCCTGCTTTTTAACACCACTTTTTAAGCAAAGTCCTGCTCAAAAAATACATGGCCAGCAAACCTATGAACAGACACATTGATGAGACCCAAAAGGTCCCAATAGCTGAGGCTGATTGGAGAATATGAAAGCGGCAATTACCCGTTGTTTTTGTTGTTTTTAACTCCCCACCCCCATTTATTATTGAACGTAAACCATGCTATTTCCAGCTCCTGTGATACACAGAGGATACAAAATAGCTGTAAAATCTCAGACCAATAGGAAGCCACAGTCGTTTACATTTCCTTTTAAAATCAGAATGCAATGCGGTAACTTTACTGATAAATACCTTGGGAAATGGGGTCACTGGAGCTTAAAATAGTGTGGTAATTCCACCTCTCCCTGTTCCATTCCTGTTAAAAATGGGAGTTGGTTAAGGGTGATGGCTCCTTTAAAGAAGTAGTACTGATTTGCAAAGTTAAAATAAATTAAAAAACATATTGCTTAAACTTTGTAATATTTGTTTCACAAGTTAAGCAATTTCTTCTAGCCTCTCAATAAAGAAGATGCATGAAATGCCACAGTGACATATGAAGGCATATGCAACATATGTTTATCTAGTTCACCTAGGATACATGTCTTGCTAAGGAAAAATTGCTGCAGCGATTAATGAAATGAAAGGCCATTGATGGTAGAGGGACAGTTTAAATGAGCTTAACAAATATTAATTTCTAGCATTTATTCTTCAAAATAAAAAATAACTTGAGAATTTCACAATGGAAGACATTAGGATAAAGTACATGTTTATTTTTTTTACTGAATGAAAGCCCTGTAACATTTGCTGCATTTGCTGCATACGGCTGATCCTCCGATGTCTATCACGTTGCTTCTTGCTTCTCATACCAGTATTTATTTTACCCTGTTGCTTCTAAGCTTAACCTTAACACCTTTCTTTGTCAAGCTCTCTTTTCACTGAATATGTCCAATTTATCTTTGTTTTCAGGCACATCTTCTCACAGTGACCCCTTCGACATCTTATCATATTCATTTATACAGGCGGTCCTCGGTTATCCGACGCAATGCGTTACTCAAAATGGCGTCGGATAGCGAAGCGTCGTGAAGCGAAACCCGTTTTCCCATAGGAACACTGTTTAAATTAAACGTTCCGTTCCTGAAGGCATTTTTAATGCTAAAATACACAGAAAACGTTACTCAAGCAATAAGATATGCAGCACACACATAGATTATGATGGAAACATTATATTGATTGATTCCAGAACTGTAAAATAAAACTATAAAAATAAAACTATGCTGTATTCTGTACAGAAATGTACATGAGCAAATAAAACCCACATCAGTTATTGGAGGAAGATGATTGGGGGGGGGGGGGTCTTCAACAGACAACGGACTTTTTGGAGGTGATGTAGGTGGAGTTGAAGGTTTCGGCCTCTTGAAGAACCTCTTCATTGAAGTCTGGACAGATCCTTTCCTTTTCTGCGTGTAGATCTCTCTATAGCAGCTGATTTGGTTAGACACCCCACGACTGACTGTTGAACTCCGTTCAATGTTAGGGTCATTGTCCTCAAATATGGCCAGTGTGCTATCAATGTGCTTGAATGCCGCAGCCAACATTTTGATTGACAATGATTTACGTGGCTGTGGCTGTGCCACATCAGCAGATTGGTGGGCCTCCTCTTCAGCAATTTTTTGCTCTTCTAATTGCATGAGGTTTTCATTGCTCAACTCGTTAGAATGTGAGGCGAGCAACTCCTCAATATCCTCGGTTTCCACCTCCAAGTTGAGATCTCTGGCCATTTGCAAACAACAGTTTTTGTAACTTCTGCAACAGTCTCTGTAAGGCCTTGGACATCAGACACAAAATCCGGGCACAAATTACGCCAAACTCCATTTAAATTGGATTGTTTCACCTCATTCCATGCCTCTCCGATGTTTCTCACTGCATGGAGAATGTTGTAACCCTTCCAAAATTCTTTTAAGGTTGGACCACCTTCCACATCGGTTGCTCTGATGGCCTGGGCAAATGTTCGCGTAAGATAGTAGGCCTTGAAGGAAGCGATAACCCCCTGGTCCCTCGGCTGTATCAGTGAGGTGGTGTTGGGGGGCATGAACACCACCATGACGTTTGGATGATGGTCATCCAGGTACACGGGATGGCCAGGAGCATTGTCCAGGAGCAGCAATGCTTTGAAATCGAGGTACTGGTTCATGCAATATAATTGCACAGCCGGAATAAATTGATGCAGGAACCAGTCCTCAAAAAGGCTCCCTGTTACCCATGCCTTACGGTTGGACTTCCAAATCAATGGAAGTGTGCTATTTGCATAACCCTTGAATGCCATAGGGTTTTCTGCATGATAAACAAGCAAAGGTTTTAGCTTGAAATCACCTGCAGCATTTGATCCAAGCAGAAGAGTCAGCCTGTCCTTTGCAACTTTAAACCCGGGCATAGATTTTTCCTCTTTTGCAATGTAGCTTCTACTGGGCTTTTTCTTCCAGTAGAGCCCAGTCTCATCAACATTGAACACTTGACGTGCGCAATAGCCACCGTCCTCTATAATTTTGGCCAATGTAACAGGGAAGGTTTTAGCTGCCTCCTCATCCGCACTAGCAGCTTCCCCGGTCACTTTAATGTTATGCAAGTTTGCCCTCTCTTTAAACCGCATAAACCAGCCCTTACTTGCAGTGAACGTTTCCTCAGTGGTCCCTTCTCTATGCTGTTGCTTAATGTCCTCATACAGACTCAAAGCCTTGGCCTGAATTAAGGCTAAACTAATGGGCACATGACGCTGGGATTGATCTTCCAGCCATATGATGAGGAGTTTTTCTACCTCAGCAATATGCCCAGCACGTTGCCTTATTGTTGTACCTTGCATAGGTGCTGAGCCCTTGATCTGTTCCAAGATTCTTGCCTTGTCTTTGATTATTGTCACAATAGTTGTGCGAGGTATATCCAAGGCACGTCCAATTTCTGTGTTCGTCTCTCCTTTCTCAGAGTGCTTTATTATGTTTTGCTTGGTCTCCAAAGTTATAGATTTTCTATTCCTTTTTGGAGTAACAGCACTTTGCTTTTTGCTTTGATCAGCCATGGTTTAGGGCCTAAAATACACCACCAAACCTTCACACAGACTGTTCAGAATGATTTCCTTAGCCCGCAGCCGTCTGGTTGTTCATTTGTAGCAATTTTTTAAAGCGTCGTAAGAGCGTTGGATAAGCCGTTCGGGCGTCGTAAAACGGGCCATAGGGATGCATTGACAAGCGTCGGATAAGCCGTTCGTCGTAAAACGAAACGTCGTAAAACGAGGACCACCTGTACAACCAACAACTTGTAGTTTCCTGGTTGTCCTCTTTCTAACTGTTTCTGCTCCTAACTCATATCTTAACCTTCCTGCCCCCCTCTATGATTCATTCTCTTCTTTCTCAATCATTTTTGTGCGGAAACATCATTTCTGTTGTGGATGAGAAGCATCATTTAATGTTGCCTATGTAACGTCGTTTGTAACTACGGTCTGTAGGGAGCTCTAGGGAAGCGTGGGGGGGGGGGGGGGGTGGTGGCAATGAAGGGGGGGGCATATCTGCCCTGCCATTGGCTGCGTGGGGCATGGGAAGACAAAATTGTTCCCTGCCAGCGTCACAGCACTTTGCACACCCACACACACACCCCCATAGAGGGCTGTGCTGTGCAGCACGCACTGCCGGGATTACAGGGGACTCAAAGCAAATTCTAATAGAAAAATACTTGAATGGCCTTATTCAATTAACTTCAAAGAGTGTGCTCTCAGTTTTTTTTCACACAAAATAAATATTTTTATGAAGGTTGAGGAGATACCATGAAGCACCCCAAAGAAACCATGTAATATGGTCAAAATACAAGGTAGCTTGAAAATATGGGTAGTGTGGGTGGGTGAAGGAGGTAGGTGATCCTGGGATGGGAGACTAGGCATCCCAGGGGGGAATTGGGAGGGATTAAATCCATTTTATAGTGGTTAGTAAGACATTGCCTGAAAATGGCTTTCTAGCTTTCATGGCATGCAATGGTTAGATAGGAAAAGGTGAGGTTTCAGTATTATTAACCCTTTACTTGTTATGGCAGACTCGAAGGCATGCATGACTTTATGACCACTGTGGTTACAAAAGGTTTAATAATTCAAGTATTTATCGATTATGCCAGGTATATATTCAATATACAAAAAAATGATTACAAGGAAATCAACAGTTTAGCAAGAGTCCACCTAATTATAGCCAGGCTTCTGATCCAATGCAGATTATTCAACAGACTGTGCCTAAAGTTAAAATATCCTCAATACGACAATGAAAAAAAGTTTGTTTGTACAGTACAAAATATATATATATATATATATATTCATAACATTGCGAATAAAGATGTAAAACAAATATATAATCATCGCGCTTCTCCATGTAAGGAGCATGCAGCTGGCGAAGGGATTGGCCATACAAATGTGAAAAACAGAAAGTGAATCTCTACGCTTCCCCCTTTGGGATAGAAATAAATGGGGAATAAATACATATGGTGTAAAAATCTATAAGATAATTGAGACTTTTGGTTACATCCTTTGATCAAATAATACCAAGCCTGCTAACCACGTCAAGGTAAGTCTCTATAGCAGGTCCCTACGCTAAATGCATACTAATGTTATGTGAAATAAACCCAGAAGGGTTAATATATCCAAGCATATGCTTATATAATCTAGTACAGTTAAAAACTGGTAAATACCAGTGAGTATACTTGCATGTCTGCAAGTAAAGTGAATAGTGAAAATACAGGGACCATACTGATATACCTTGAAAAAGGAGAGGCTGGCCTTCCACAAGCTGCTCAATAAAACAGTTGCAGGGATTCACTTTCTGTTTTTCACATTGTGAATAAAGATACCAGCACTAAAACATCTCTAAAATATAATAAATCATGTATAAACAAGTGACAATATGGCAAAATATCTATAGGTGAATAAACAGTCTAAAGAGAATAAAGGCCAGAGTCAAATATTAAAGAACTTTCCCACGTGCTGTTGTAACAAGCAGGAGGTTCAGTCAGTCCCATCACATTGAAAGACAATCTACACAAAGAAGAAACAGCGCAGCCTCTATAGTGCAGTATTTATTAAAAACAAAAAAGTATAAAGATGATGCAAGAAAATGCAAGCCGAAAATTTCTTAGCTGCCTCTTCCATCAAAAATTGTGTGGATTATGCTGTAAATGGTATTTTATCACCAGAAAATTCTTAACATTTTTCGAAGGGAAGAGATGTTCGGCATAGCCAAAGCTGCACGTTTGCAGTTTTTTGAATAGGGCATAGAGTGCAGAATGGGACTATGGGCTGTTTTGGCCCTGAGAGAGGTGTTAAGTGGATAGGGTTTTTTGGGTAAGGTTTTAGGGTCTTTAGGGCAAGAGGTTAATGTGTTGGTTTTTTTTTTGTTTTTTTTTAAGCATAAGGGGTTAAGGTGTTGAGGGTAAACGGTTAGAGTATACGAACTATCCTGGCGGTGAAACGGCTGTGTCTAATTGTCCTAGAGGCCCTTAAGTAGCCAGACCTTTTGGTCCATATTGTCTTAAGGATGTACTGCAGTAAATATTAAAAAAGTATTTAGAAAACATATTCTCTTTGGGACTAGGTAATTAGGTTAAATTAATGTTTACACTGCATTATTTTACTTCATGTTGTCACTCTCTTGACTCTCAGGCCCCACATAGTGCAAATAATAATTTGGCTTACAAACTCCTCTGTCTCTACCTCAGCGTGAGGGGAAATATCAACAGCCAGGAGCTATAACCATTCTACATTCTAATGCTGTTCAGGACTATGTACTAGAAGGAATGCACATCACACACACTATCCCCTCACGCCCTCTTTTTCTCTCCCCCCAATTCTCACACCCCCATTCTCTCTCCCTCCTCCATCCCATTCTCCTCCTTCCCTTCCCCCCCATTCTCTCTCGCACTCCTCATTCTCTCTCACACTCCTCCCCCTATCCCACCTGCTCTCCCTCCTCCCCCTTCCCATTGTCTCTCCCTCACCCTCTATCTCAGGCCCACCACAGTGCAAACAATCATTTGGGTTACAAAATCCCCTGGCCTTATCTCGGGGCGAGGAAAAATATCAACAGCCAGGAGCTATAACTATTTTATATTATAATGCTGTTCAGGGCAGGTGCAAGGGTATTATGCGTATCCCAATTAACTTTCACTTTTCACAGGATATGTATTAGAAGGAATGCAGATCATACACACACTCCCTTCTCTCTCCATTTCTATCTCCAATTATCTCTCTCTCCCTCACCGCTTCATCCTCTCTCCCCCTTTTCTCTTTCCCTCCCCCCCCCCATTTAAAAAAAATACATTTGTAAAGTTTTACAGTGCAGTTTGCCCTAATATGACCTATTTTGAAAATGAGTTAAATGTGATGCCCTGTAAAGCAGATTGTCAACCTTATTTTTTAGTATTTTTTCCTAGTTTGTTTTATTTTTTGTTTAAAATGGGCCCAAAGCCAATAGGGGTATTGCTCGCATGGCAATTCCTGCTGTTTATTTATGCACTTTAACAGGTAGTAGAGAGGTGTTTTCTATGCAAACTACAAGATAAGGTTTTCTGAGATCTACAGATGTCACTAAATGAGAAGGGTTTAGCAACAATATTTAGGTTTTGGGCTCATCTTTTATGAATAAAATACACAATTAAAAAATCAGTGAGCAGGGAAAATACCGAGAAGTGAAAACAAACACACCCCCTGTACACTGTGATGAAAAAATATTTTAAAAAATAGGGGATCATTTTTACAATCTTTATCTAGTCATTTGGTGATAACACGGTCAGTCCCTCAAAGCTACAGGTAAATTGTCCTTTATTTCTAAAGTAATGATGATGCCATTGAATTGTGCTGTTGTTTTGTATGTGTTACTAGACTGTTTACATTAGTTTTTGTTCTGACTTAATTGGACACTCCCATGTAAACACTCTATTAACACATACACAACAACAAAAAGCACAATTCATGCTAGCAAACCAATGTAACCTTTTTAGTGTCAGAGGGGTCGTGGTGCCTTAGTGACACAGCCCCTCCAGTATGAGATCGCATTGGCCATTTGGAGAAAACGGAGAAAACGGAGGGGGATGGATCTGACTCAGTTTCCTTACTAGTTAGATTGCGTACTGTGCTCCACAGGAATGCAGGATGCGATCTAAGCTAAAATAAATAACGTGGGCATAACGTAGTGACTACGTCCTGGGGCACTGAAAGGGTTAAAGTACCCTATTTGTAAAACATAAATAAACATCTACAGTATTCTATAAGTAATACAAAGTTCCAAAAATATTTTAGTTCACGCATTTGATGAGATTTATTGTATTGCTATTAAAAATGTCTTGTACAAATGCTGACGTATGATAACAATAATAGAAAATGTTACGGAGCAATTAACCTCAGGAGCTTAGGGTTTAATCCTTAGCGTGCCCTAATGAAGTACTTGGTATATGTACGAAGTACATAAAAGTATGAACACGTTTTCATACTTCTATCTAGATTAAATCTGCTGATAGTAATATGTATTCATTTAAACAGTTATTTCTTCTTCTTTCTTTTTTTTTCCCCCCGTCTAATCTCCTGACTGCAACACACCATATTTAGTAAATAAGTTATTATTCTTTTTTGATACATCTGGCCCTCTAATATTGCATGAGTTTTGCTCCAGTTTCACAGCCAGATGACTTTGATAAATCTTCCAAAACATACAGAACCCCAATAAGCTCATATTGAACCCCCAAAATAACCACAATATATATATGTGTATAGGTGTCAAAGAGGAGTGCTGCTAAGCATGGCAATATATATATTTAAAACCAGAGACAGAACATAAAACACAGACAGAGCTCAGTGCTACATCCATTAACACAGATACACGGTACAGTGCCTATATATATATATTTTATATATATATATATAGGCACTGTACCGTGTATCTGTGTTAATGGATGTAGCACTGAGCTCTGTCTGTGTTTTATGTTCTGTCTCTGGCTTTAATTTTTTAATTTGATAAATATTCCCAATTTTTTGCATTAAATGCTATTCTGTTACATAAAACTTTTTTGAAAATTGGCAAAAAAGCACCAGACTTGCTTTTAATAGCATTTTTTCTTTTCATAAATTTAGAGTTTCTTTTTGTCCAATTTTGCATCATGGAACATTGATATGAAACCTCCCAATATGTTTATAATTTATTTGTTCTTCGTATGATATAAAATAGTGCAGACAGTTAATATTTTACAACACATCACAATCAATCGGGTGATTTTCAGTGAATAGTGAGCATAGTTCATTTTCGTGACTAAATCAGACGCACTTTTATAATACTACTTCAACATTTGAAGTTGAGTCTCATTCTTGAAAGACTGCAGTAATAACACTAATAACACTAATAAATCTTGTGTGGTGGTTATAAACGAGTATCCTTTTTGTACCCTAGACAAATGTGTACACATTTAGCATCTAGTATCAAATGTAGGGAACAGACTTTAAAATGTAATACATGTAACACCTTCCCCCCCATCCCCCCCAATCGCAGATAGGGACCATGTGGGGAAATACACTTGTGTTAACGGGTGTGGTGTGTTACCTGATAGGCTCACAGAAGACCTGAACCTCCGCCACTGGGAGCCTGGGGTTACCTGATGATTCGTTGAACACAGCGCCTCCACCTGTAAGGGTTCCCACCTGAGTGGGATGGTCCTCTTACAGGAACCACAATAATAAGACACGCACACAGTGTATGCTAACAACTGTTTTACTATTGCAACTACTAATAACTCCGGTACCCAAGATGCATATAACCACACACATGGAAGTGCACACATCAACATAGGTATTCCCCAAAGTACCTTATGTCCAATCCCACCCACGTGTGTTGGAGATAGCGCTATCCCTTGACGTGTTGGTGCACTACTTATAGATACCTGCCCGGGCTCCAGCCACGGGTGCCGCAACACAACTGGATTGGATCCGCCTGATCCTACGTGATGTCCTCCTACTCGTGGGGTGAATTCCGGCGTGGATAATATCACCTACTCGCACCGTACCGTCTATACCTTGCAGGGTGTCATCTGCAGCCGGCAGTCACTGCTTGGCGTGGCCTCCGTAAAGATAGTCTCTATATAACCGAGGGTCTGATCCCAGACCCAGGAATCGGGCTGCGCGCCACTGAGTGCTTCCTTAACTAACCAAACAGCTAAAGGGGCAGATCTCCTTCCTTAAGGCCTGTCCCTGAAGCAGCCAACAAACTGGGGCAAAGATAATAACTGGGCCAGGGGTATGAGGCCTAGTGTAGAGGCTACTTGCATCTCTACACACAGCTCCTTTTTCTTCCCCTTCCCAGTCTTCTCTCTCTCTAATGTGACAGGTTCCTATCCTAGGGCCTGTCCCTGTGACCACCCACCCTCACTAGTGGGGAGTCAGGGCCTCAACTCTAGCCTGGGGATTTCTGCCCTAGGGCAGAAGCTCGCAGCTCTGCCCACCTTCTTTCCCCCTCTGTGTCCTCAGCCTGACTGAACAATCCTTGTCTGCACACAACATTGTATCTTCTTTGCAGCATGAGAATCTGTAAGCCTTAGGCCTTGTTCAGGGTGCTGGCTTCGGGGGGAGGGCGTGCTGCCGTGTGTGCTGCCGTGAGAAACAAAGTATTCAATTTGAATACTGGTTTTCAGGGTAGCAACTGCCCTGTCTCCGAAGCCAGGAGTTGAAGCTGACTACAGTTTCAATAAACGAAAATTTTGTTTTTTGGAACTGCAGCAGCGTCACAGGGACCAAGGCAGCCAATGAAATCATTCTTCAGAATGATTTCATGACTGCAACTTGGATACTTACCCTGCCGTGTGTAACCCCGCCCCCTCCCCAACGCTGAAAAGTCTGCTGGGGGATAAACACAGATCGCCCAGCAAACTGCAGCACTGCCTCCCTCACGCCCTCCCTCTGAGTCCTGCAGCTGACACCCTGAACGAAGCCTTAGTGACAGTCTGACTGCATGTGACCAGGGTGAAAGTGCAGTCCCCAGAGGCTGCTGGGAATTGTAGTCCTTGGCACCACTCTTTCCTATGGGGACCGCGATCTTTACTGTGCATGTGCGAAGTTGTATTGGCCGCCACTACGCTTAACTGCGCCTGCGCAACCTCCCAGAGCTCCTGCACACTGGCAATGGCCACCGCTACCCTGGCCAACCTCTGCGCATTGCGTGAACCTTGCGCCACAATCAAGATGGCGGTGCCCACCGGGAGAAGTCGCCGTCCCCTTCCCCCACTGCCACAGCGGTAAGGCAGGGGGCAAAGGAAGCTCAGGGGAACCGGGAGTCACCCCTTACATAAATTTCACACATTTTGTTTAGTTTACACCAACTCGGAAGGTGTGGTTGTTATTGCTTGAAATGAGGGGAGAAATAACAGCAAGAAGCACAATATTTTATTCATTCCAACATGTTTATTACAAAATAAGTCTCTCAGTAGCTCCTCATTAAAGCTGCAGTTCAAGCTGCCGTTAAAATTAAAAAAAAAAAAAATTATAATTCACATGTTATAGACAGGTCTGCAACCTTGCTTTTCGCCATTATCACCTAGCATACAGTGCTTCCACTGCAGCAAGGAATTCTGAGAAATGACATGCAAATAAGCAGACAGTGCCACCTTTTGTCTCAAGTCCACATTACATGGAAAACCCTTAAGCCAATGCATGTGCTCATTTGCATGTAATTTCCCAGAATCCCTGCAGTCACAAATAGTGCATACAATCTGAAAAATCAAACAAAATATTAATTTGTTGTATAATGAAAATAAGTTCCACAAAAGGATCACATTGGTAAACAGGAGTGATTATTCCCAAAAAATAGCAAGCAACAAAAATGTTTCCACTTTATAATGCATGTGTCACATATGGCACACCTGTAACCATGTGACCTGCAAACAGGACAAGGGTTAATACTCCGCTCGCAAGTGATCCCACTTTTCACCTCTGCAAAGGTCCCTTAAATGGAACATATCTCCCCTAAATCAATCCCCATGTATTGCCCATCACGAACAGCATACACGTGGGCATGTTACTTATACAGTATATACAATCAGGGTTAATATACATGGCTACTCTAGCCAACTCACCTTTAGCCTGTGCAAGGTGCCTCCGATGAGTTAATATTAACCCCTTACTCTCAATAGCTATCATATCTTTTTCGCGGCCACCACCTGAGATATACAAATAAAAATAAGATGTAAAATGATTATATTTGCCAGGGTCCCAGGTTCATGTTTATAATAGAAAAAACTATGCACTTTAAAACACAAAAATGTGTTGTAGCCAAATGTGACAGAAAATGTAAATACTCCCCACAGCGTGCAACAGTTCATTCAGAGCCCAAAGCATTACTTATTAAATGTTTTAATGCATATATAAAAATACAGTGCTTAGATTACAGAAAAATGGATTACAGGAACATACAATAACAATAGATGCAGAACAGTTTCTCAAAATGAAAGGACAAAACAGAAACAACACCATATACATTACATTTCCCAAATGCCATAAGTTTTATCCCAGAAAGGTAATTGGCTCAGGAACATGAGAAGTGTGTTTGGACCAAACAAGTGATATATATTGAAATCTAAATTCCTAATACATTGCTATTACTTATTCATCCCCCCCCCCCTGCCCCATGGAAACAACACCTCCTGTCGTAAATTGGCTGTAAGATTGACCGTTTTATGACGTGAAAAAAAACTCTTCTACCAAACGACTTTAAGCTTTGAAATACCTTGAGACAGGGTCGGGAGAACCATAATTTACTCCCATCTCTGGTAGAACATATGTTCTTATCTCTAGATTCTATTTAGTCATAAAACTAGACCTGGCCGAGGGGTTAGCAGGCCATAAAACATTTCTTTGCATTTTTTTGTAATCAAACTGTACCCACATTAACCCCTGAAGCACCAGATGATTAAAGTGCCCAATAGCTCATGATATTATCATTACAGGGTGAAAATTAAAGGTTTACTCCTGGTTTGCAGCGTTTCAATATGAATGGCTCCACAACATAAAGCTACAGTACCGACACACTTTATTGCAGTGTGGTCGGTACCGCAAGCCGGGATATTTCCCGGCTTGCTTGTGGCTGCCCCTCGGCGTGCGACGCGCGGTCACGCGTCTTCGGGAGCCTGCGCCCCCTGCACGCGCGTCCAGGGCTCCCCGAGGGAGCCCTGGTGTCCCGCGATCTGCGGGACGGCGGCAGGGGGTTCCGGGGGACCCGGCGGACCCGGTAGCGGTAGGGAGAGCGCCCCGATCAGAGGGCGCTCTTCCGCTGCTTCGGCGCGCGCCCGTCACACTTGGGCGCGCGCCAGGCTACTGCTGCGGCCAAGAACGGGCAAATGCTCGAATAAACTTGGCCGCAGCAGTATGAGAAAAAGTGCATAACCACTAATTGTATAGTATGTAAATAAAATTATATCCACAATGTAAGTAGGTAAGTATTGCACATACAGAAGTATAAAATTAATTGCGCATGTAACAGTGACCCAGCCTGTCCGCCGCGTTGCCAGGAATCCACCGCTCTGCAACTGTCACCCGGAGAGTTGGTTAATCTGCTAGTTAGTTTTCAGAGGCCAGTTCCACCTGTCATTCTGCAGAGAAGACCTGTTGTCTAGGACCATCAGTGCAAACTTTAACTCTTTCAAAAGTTGTGTGTGGGAAAGGGAAAGAAGAATGGTCCAAAGAGACAAAACAAAAAAAAAGAGAGAGGAAAAGCAAAAAGGAAGACAGTTATACAGGCAGAGTAAAAATGAGTAAAACAGTGAAAAAAGTATGAAAATAAATTAAAAATAAGAGATTCAGAGCGAGTGGATAGAGTAGCAAAGTTAAACTAAACAGAGGGGTGAAGTAGAATAAAAGAATGCGATAATGATGAAAAAATAAAGGGAAGCTAAAGTCAAATAAGAATGAAAAAGTTAATAATAATGCATAGTTAAAAGAAAAAAGGTCAAACAAAATGGAGGGACAAATATAAGGAAATAGATCGAAAGTGAGAGTGGGTGAAAAGGAAAAAAAGGCAGGAGAGGGAAAATGAAAACTAAGAATCAAACTCTAATAATCGGTATTGAAAAGCTATCCAGCGCTAACTTGACTGGAACTTAGATTAACTTTTTTATTGACTAGCATCACTAGCTTCAGATTTGTGGGAAAAAAGTGGGGCATGAGAAAAAAAGGGGTGTGGAGGGAGGTTACATTGTTTCCCTAATAGAGACTAGCATATAGGCTATGTTACCTCTCTGTTTACTTATAGCCCATCTTTTCCCATGAGGGGGGAGAGGTATCATGGGATGAATGCAAGGATTAAGGGACATGGTGTGAGAGAGGTGACATAGGGGAAGAGAGAGGAGACATAAGGATGTGCAGGGGAAGAAAGTGAGAAAGTGTGAGGAGCCATGGGGGAAAGAAAAAATAAATTGAACTTTGGGAGAGAGGCAACTACGATGGAGAGAATTTAGAAAAAGGTTGAGTGAAATAAAGGGAACATTGTATTGTATGTCTTTATTTATATAGCACCATTAATGTACATAGCGCTTCACAGTAGTAATACATGGGGTAATCAAATAAATAACAGATAATATAAATAACAGATCATGGGAATAAGTGCTTTAGACATAAAAGTAACATTTCGGAAGGAGTCCCTGCCTCGAGGAGCTTACAGTCTAATTGGTAGGTAGAACGTACAGAGACAGTAGGAGGGAGTTCTGGTAAGTGCGTCTGCAGGGGGCCAAGCTTTATGTATCGTGTTCAGAATATCCACAGTGCTATTCATATGCTTCTTTAAGCAAGTGTGTCTTAAGGTGGGTCTTAAAGGTGGATAGAGAGGGTGCTAGTCGGGTACTGAGGGGAAGGGCATTCCAGAGGTGTGGGGCAGAAAGTGAGAAAGGTTTAAGGCGGGGAGAGAGCAGAGTACTACAGATTTGGAGGTTGAACAAGAAGGCATTGCCCTCTCTGGGGAAAGTCAGCAGACACACTTGACTGTACAGGCAATCATACTGAAGGATCTCCCTAATTTGTAAATGATTGTTGCATGTCAGATTATTACAGTTACCAGTTGGTCACTTAATTTAACATATCCAAACAAAGAGCATCATATATTGTTTTTAGAAGTCACAGGCTATTATTACACAATATAAACCTGGTGTATTCAAGGGAATAACATTATGAATATATATTGTCTTAATTTTATTTCAAAATTACGGTATATAAATATAATGTAATATCTGAAAGAAATCAGTCTAACAATACAAATCAACTATTTTTTTAAATTATGTCTATGCTATCAAGGCAAACTATATTTAGAAAACTTGGGAAGCTGAATAAACTAACAATGAAAGCTGCATTCCAACATTCCCAGCTTCAATCCTTTTTTCTCCTTTCTTCTTATGTCCACTGGACCAAAGCACCTCTCATTGTTAATCTGTTTGAATTGTGGCCTAGTTCAAAATTACTTAATAATGCATTTGAATGTTTTGTATGGGTGTTCTGGTTGGCTAGGTTTATTCTTAACAGCTAATCAACTTCAGTGGTTGCCAAGGAATTTAGACATTTGTAAAATAATTGTCTTGCATATTTCACATACCCTGGAAAGGACAATTAAAGAGTTAATTGTCAATTAAGGAGTACATTTAATATGAACATTGAATTGGGCTTCTCACAACATTTATAAAACTCTGGCCATGATGTGGTAAGTTCTTTATTGCAAAGTAATATGCATCAGGCTGTAGGAATTTTAGTTTGCAGAAGGTAGTTAAATTTACCTACGGTAACAGATTTTCTTTATTGAATAATTGTTATTGTAAAAGGGACATGTGGGAAATTGATTATTTTCAATGTTCCCTTTTAAGGTCTGTATCTCTTAACAAATATATTTATTTTTGTTTTAAGTTTGGTTAATTTTTATGCAAACATAATGGTTGCATCTACCTTGACATGCATACATTTTATTAATTTGCATCAACAAGAAACATCATAATGATGTTCAAAATGTTCGCCTAAGTTTGCAAACCAGGCATAATGTGATATTTTGAGTGTGAAATTTGCATTGTTCCCAAGACATTTGCCAAGTTAATAGACCAGATTAACTCCCATCCATAAATATGGGGTTTCCTAGAGAAAACGAGTCATATTTAGTAGTGTACCCATTGACTTATATACCTCTCAAAACACTCACCTATACAACATGTTGAGTTGTACCTGTGAACACATCAGAGAGCTCTCGCTCTCGCTCTCTGTTCTGCATAAGAGCAAAGAAATAAAAAAAGCTGTGTGTGCTGTGCACGCGCATAGTAAGTGAAACTTCTTTGACTTTTGTCACAGAAATTGTATTTGTATTGGTGATGTTTTAATTAAAAATCAAAATACAATTTCATTGACAAAACGCAAATAAATTTGACTTAGAACATGCGTACACATCCCTTGTATTTGCACTAAGCGCGAATTCCTCGTGTGTGTGTGTGTGCGTGACTGTGTGTGTGCGTGTGACTGTGTGTGTGTGCGTGACTGTGTGTGTGCGTGTGACTGTGTGTGTGTGCGTTTGACTGTGTGACTGTGCGTGTGACTGTGTGACTGTGCGTGTGACTGTGCGTGTTACTGTGTGTGAGTGTGCGCGTGACAGTGCACGTTGCACGTGACAGTGCGTGTGCGCGCGACGGACTGTGCGCGCGACGGACTGTGCGCGCGACGGACTGTGCGCGCGACGGACTGTGCGCGCGACGGACTGTGCGCGCGACGGACTGTGCGCGCGACGGACTGTGCGCGCGACGGACTGTGCGCGCGACGGACTGTGCGCGCGACGGACTGTGCGCGCGACGGACTGTGCGCGCGACGGACTGTGCGCGCGACGGACTGTGCGCGCGACGGACTGTGCGCGCGACGGACTGTGCGCGCGACTGACTGTGCGCGCGACTGACTGTGCGCGCGACTGACTGTGCGCGCGACTGACTGTGCGCGCGACGGACTGTGCGCGCGACGGACTGTGCGCGCGACGGACTGTGCGCGCGACGGACTGTGCGCGCGACGGACTGTGCGCGCGACGGACTGTGCGCGCGACGGACTGTGCGCGCGACGGACTGTGCGCGCGACGGACTGTGCGCGCGACGGACTGTGCGCGCGACGGACTGTGCGCGCGACGGACTGTGCGCGCGACGGACTGTGCGCGCGACGGACTGTGCGCGCGACGGACTGTGCGCGCGACGGACTGTGCGCGCGACTGACTGTGCGCGCGACTGACTGTGCGCGCGACTGACTGTGCGCGCGACTGACTGTGCGCGCGACTGACTGTGCGCGCGACTGACTGTGCGCGCGACTGACTGTGCGCGCGACTGACTGTGCGCGCGACTGACTGTGCGCGCGACTGACTGTGCGCGCGACTGACTGTGCGCGCGACTGACTGTGCGCGCGACTGACTGTGCGCGCGACTGACTGTGCGCGCGACTGACTGTGCGCGCGACTGACTGTGCGCGCGACTGACTGTGCGCGCGACTGACTGTGCGCGCGACTGACTGTGCGCGCGACTGACTGTGCGCGCGACTGACTGTGCGCGCGACTGACTGTGCGCGCGACTGACTGTGCGCGCGACTGACTGTGCGCGCGACTGACTGTGCGCGCGACTGACTGTGCGCGCGACTGACTGTGCGCGCGACTGACTGTGCGCGCGACTGACTGTGCGCGCGACTGACTGTGCGCGCGACTGACTGTGCGCGCGACTGACTGTGCGCGCGACTGACTGTGCGCGCGACTGACTGTGCGCGCGACTGACTGTGCGCGCGACTGACTGTGCGCGCGACTGACTGTGCGCGCGACTGACTGTGCGCGCGACTGACTGTGCGCGCGACTGACTGTGCGCGCGACTGACTGTGCGCGCGACTGACTGTGCGCGCGACTGACTGTGCGCGCGACTGACTGTGCGCGCGACTGACTGTGCGCGCGACTGACTGTGCGCGCGACTGACTGTGCGCGCGACTGACTGTGCGCGCGACTGACTGTGCGCGCGACTGACTGTGCGCGCGACTGACTGTGCGCGCGACTGACTGTGCGCGCGACTGACTGTGCGCGCGACTGACTGTGCGCGCGACTGACTGTGCGCGCGACTGACTGTGCGCGCGACTGACTGTGCGCGCGACTGACTGTGCGCGCGACTGACTGTGCGCGCGACTGACTGTGCGCGCGACTGACTGTGCGCGCGACTGACTGTGCGCGCGACTGACTGTGCGCGCGACTGACTGTGCGCGCGACTGACTGTGCGCGCGACTGACTGTGCGCGCGACTGACTGTGCGCGCGACTGACTGTGCGCGCGACTGACTGTGCGCGCGACTGACTGTGCGCGCGACTGACTGTGCGCGCGACTGACTGTGCGCGCGACTGACTGTGCGCGCGACTGACTGTGCGCGCGACTGACTGTGCGCGCGACTGACTGTGCGCGCGACTGACTGTGCGCGCGACTGACTGTGCGCGCGACTGACTGTGCGCGCGACTGACTGTGCGCGCGACTGACTGTGCGCGCGACTGACTGTGCGCGCGACTGACTGTGCGCGCGACTGACTGTGCGCGCGACTGACTGTGCGCGCGACTGACTGTGCGCGCGACTGACTGTGCGCGCGACTGACTGTGCGCGCGACTGACTGTGCGCGCGACTGACTGTGCGCGCGACTGACTGTGCGCGCGACTGACTGTGCGCGCGACTGACTGTGCGCGCGTGTGACTGTGCGCGTGTGCGCGTGTGACTGTGCGCGCGTGCGCGTGTGCGCGTGTGCGCGTGTGACTGTGCGCGCGTGCGCGTGTGCGCGTGTGCGCGTGTGACTGTGCGCGCGTGCGCGTGTGCGCGTGTGCGCGTGTGACTGTGCGCGTGTGCGCGTGTGACTGTGCGCGTGTGCGCGTGTGACTGTGCGCGTGTGCGCGTGTGACTGTGCGCGTGTGCGCGTGTGACTGTGCGCGTGTGCGCGTGTGACTGTGCGCGTGTGCGCGTGTGACTGTGCGCGTGTGCGCGTGTGACTGTGCGCGTGTGCGCGTGTGACTGTGCGCGTGTGCGCGTGTGACTGTGCGCGTGTGCGCGTGTGACTGTGCGCGTGTGCGCGTGTGACTGTGCGCGTGTGCGCGTGTGACTGTGCGCGTGTGCGCGTGTGACTGTGCGCGTGTGCGCGTGTGACTGTGCGCGTGTGCGCGTGTGACTGTGCGCGTGTGCGCGTGTGACTGTGCGCGTGTGCGCGTGTGACTGTGCGCGTGTGCGCGTGTGACTGTGCGCGTGTGCGCGTGTGACTGTGCGCGTGTGCGCGTGTGACTGTGCGCGTGTGCGCGTGTGACTGTGCGCGTGTGCGCGTGTGACTGTGCGCGTGTGCGCGTGTGACTGTGCGCGTGTGCGCGTGTGACTGTGCGCGTGTGCGCGTGTGACTGTGCGCGTGTGCGCGTGTGACTGTGCGCGTGTGCGCGTGTGACTGTGCGCGTGTGCGCGTGTGACTGTGCGCGTGTGCGCGTGTGACTGTGCGCGTGTGCGCGTGTGACTGTGCGCGTGTGCGCGTGTGACTGTGCGCGTGTGCGCGTGTGACTGTGCGCGTGTGCGCGTGTGACTGTGCGCGTGTGCGCGTGTGACTGTGCGCGTGTGCGCGTGTGACTGTGCGCGTGTGCGCGTGTGACTGTGCGCGTGTGCGCGTGTGACTGTGCGCGTGTGCGCGTGTGACTGTGCGCGTGTGCGCGTGTGACTGTGCGCGTGTGCGCGTGTGACTGTGCGCGTGTGCGCGTGTGACTGTGCGCGTGTGCGCGTGTGACTGTGCGCGTGTGCGCGTGTGACTGTGCGCGTGTGCGCGTGTGACTGTGCGCGTGTGCGCGTGTGACTGTGCGCGTGTGCGCGTGTGACTGTGCGCGTGTGCGCGTGTGACTGTGCGCGTGTGCGCGTGTGACTGTGCGCGTGTGCGCGTGTGACTGTGCGCGTGTGCGCGTGTGACTGTGCGCGTGTGCGCGTGTGACTGTGCGCGTGTGCGCGTGTGACCGTGCGCGTGTGCGCGTGTGACCGTGCGCGTGTGTGCGTGCGTGACCGTGTGCGTGTGTGCGTGACCGTGTGCGTGTGTGTGACCGTGTGACGTATGCGCAGCCCCCCTGCACCTCACACATCCCCCTAACCTATTCACAGTCAGTGTGTGTGTGTGTGTCAGTCAGTGTGTGTGTGTATGTGTGTCAGTCTGTGTGTGTGTGTGTGTGTGTGTATATATGTATGTGTGTGTGTCTGTCACTGTATGTGTGTCTCTCTGCCTGAGACTCTCCTCCTCCCCTCACACCCCGCCCCCCCTCACAGACAGGCAGAGCTGCGGACCCGCGGCGGCTCTGCCTGAGACTCTCCTCCCCCCCCCCTCACAGACAGGCAGAGCTGCGGACCCGCATTGATTAGGAGCGGCGCCGGCGGCTATCGCCGCCGCCGCATCTGATTTGTGGAGCGGGTGTGATGTCAGTGTTGGGGTCGGGCTGAGCCAGAACACAGCCCGGCCTCAACTGCCAGCACTGACGTCACATCCGTTTCATTTCTGTCTCCACAATTCTTTTTTGCCCCATCACGAATGAGGTGCCACTAAGGAAGTTTCACTTCAAAACTTAAACTCTTAAGCAACAGTCTGGCCCAAATGTCACTGTTTCACCCACATTTTTGGGGCCTTAAAAGTGTTTTTATCAAACTTTTGTCTGCTAATATCTAAAAATGTAATTTGTGAACTTGTAGAAAGGTTTTGTTCACTGCGGTCATAGATGTTTACTCCACCATAGACCTTGTAGAGATTCAGATGCCGACTTTCATAATGCCTTTGGAATATGTGCATCCCTGATTTACCATCCAAACTCCTTCTACTTATATTCCCCCAAATCTCAAGATGATGCACATTAAATGTAATGTGCCGTGCTACAATGACGCTAATGGGTGCAGGATGACCTTTGTGTCAATTTCATGCCAAAACAAACTTGATACAATTCCTCCACTAGTGTATATATGAGTCCACAAAATGTCAGCCTGCCAACACTATACTTTTTAAGTATACTTTTAGATAAATGAAACCTTCGTTCCATAATTGGTTACAGGATTATTCATTAAAGAGTCAGTTCCTCTTTGTAGAATGAATTAAATTGACCCGAACTTGTCTTCTAGGACCATGTTGTACTAATGGCAGGTACATGTTGAAGGTTTTACTTCATTACCAATATCTGACACCTATTCGCATTTTAAAATTAGTTTGAAAATTAGTTTGTAAACATGGTGAAGTCACTGAGTTTACACAGGCAGAGCTCTGTTTCCACCATTCTCCTTATCGCTATTAGCTCTCTAATAAAGACAAAATATCTAAAGAAAACACTTGATTGACAAATGCCCTCATTCAGAGGCCCCTAAGAAATTCAGTCAATTAATTTACAGGGAAATAAGACATGAAAGACCATTTTAGCATGGTTAGACTAGTTTAAGTGAGCCAGTTGTTCAATTATTTACAAAATGTAGTTTTTTTGGCAGAATATGTGGGATTGCACTTTTAAAGGGGCATTGCAGAAAAAGAGGGAGCCAACATTGCTCAACAGATAACTACAACTATGTTATCTAAACTTGTCATGTGATTTGTGATTTGAATTTGAAAGGGAATCTAATAACTATGGTCACAGAATTTCTACAAAAATACCCAAGCGGGGCACAACCCAGGGCTATTAATACTTAACCTTTCATAATAATATATTCAGTAAAATAAGAACTCACAAAAAACATGATACATTACTTTAATAGAAAAAGTGGAAAATAATATATCAAACATTAAATTATTGGAAGGTATGGCAAAGCACTGGAGTTTATGTAAAGTTAAATCTAGCTAATAATCAAGGAGTGCTGAGGGGGATATTGGGGCAGAATAGCAAGGGGGTATAACAATGTTTTAGCTAGGGGTACGCTGCTACTACTGGTGATTTAGTGGAATCTTTTAAATGTTAAGATATTATGTTACTCCCTGCATCCAATAGGAGCCTGTGACTGAGCGGCCTGTAGGCGAGGGCAGATTGATGCACAGACAGAGGGTTCCGCTTAACTATAGTGGTTTATTTGCCACCAAACAGCAACCAAAACATTGGGGCTACTGCCCCTTTAAGGCAAAACACAAAAATAATTCAATCAAATCCTATTCCCGTTAGGGAAACTAACTACACCAGCAGGTCCCTAGCTAACGTCGCTGGCCAACTAACCTGGTTCCCAGCCCAAAACATGCCCTGGTATATGGAACAAAGTAACCCAGTCTCTGCACAGAACAATAAAGGGTTTTTGCTCTGGGCCATCCCTTAAGGTTGGAGGAAAGGAGATTTCACCAGCAACAAAGGAAAGGGTTCTTTACAGTAAGGGCAGTTAAAATGTGGAATTCATTACCCATGGAGACTGATGGCAGATACAATAGATTTATTCAAAAAAAGGTTGGACATCTTTTTAGATGGGAAAGGTATACAGGGATATACCAAATAAGTATACATGGGAAGGATGTTGATCCAGGGATTAATCCGATTGCCAATTCTTGGAGTCAGGAAGGAATTTATTTTTCCCCTTATGAGATATCATTGGATAATATGTCACTGGAGTTTTTTGTTTGCCTTCCTCTGGATCAGTGAGTAAGTATAGATATAGGATAAAGTATCTGTTGTCTAAATTTAGCATAGGTTGAACTTGATGGACGTGTGTCTATTTTCAACCTCATCTACTATGTAACTATGTAATACTTATCTCAGTCCTGGTTTTTATCCTGTGTGTGATTCCCAGCTGGACCCCGTAGGCCAGCTTCTTTCATTCCTAGGGTCCTGTCATGGGAGAGGGGGTTTGGCCCGGGATTAAAGGGGTTACACCCCATTCGGCCACCCCCTGCTCTCACTTGGGAAGCAAGGTGTTAACTGGACTGGGGTCCAGTAATATGTTTTTACCTTGCTTCAGAATCCAACTGTTTGTTCCCCTGTATAAATGTATTGTCTCATCCTAGTGTTTGCACTAACACATACACTAGGGTTGATGCGGGAGGGAAGGGGTTAATGTTCATTAAGTGATTATAGCCCTTTGTTCCCTTTTCCCGCCTTTTCAGGCTCCATTTTGCAGCCTTCCATAGGTCGCCATTGAGACTCCATGCATTCTAATGGCAGAAGTAGCGGTTTCGGACCTGTTTTCCAGCGACGACCAGCAGGTGGCGTCCGAGAGGAGGAGCGGCGGTTTCCCATTGTAAGTCAATGGGGCCATTGACTTCAATGAGGATTCCTCGACGCCGCTCTTCAGGAACAGGTTGGCAGCCATCCAAACCGCAGACTGCAAAAGCGGATACTATGTCTTTGAAAAGAGCTTAATCACTTCGGTCAAGTTCAATGACAATTGGCGTGGGAATCTTAGGTTCTAGGGCACCTGGGAATAAAATTCTTTTTGCCCCCAGCCCCTAGGAACCCCCAAACACGACCCACTCCGGGAATGAGGGAAGGGTCGAGCGGAGAAAGAGGGTCGCGCCATTGATTTTAATGGCGGAGTGGAGGTCCCATTGAATCCAATGGCGGTGTGCGCCCATGCATTGTCTATGGCGGCGCCGGCCATTGATTCCAATGGGGAAAAGCCGCATGGCGGTAAAACGGCTAAGTGCGAAATGGTAAAAAATGTAAGTCCATATCTCCGGTTCAGGAGGGATCAGAGGGCTGGGATTTGGGTGGCATGTAGCCAAGGTTCCGGCATTAATGCATGGCCATTCCCAGCCCTCTCCGAACAACCAGACGGAGTATGGGCGAATGTAAAGATTTGTGGTTTTTCCCATAGACTTCAATGGCGGCGGTTTCCCCATTGAAAGTCTATGGCGGGGAACCCCATTGACTGCAACGGCGGAGTTGCTCCATTAAAGCCTATGGCGGCGGAGCCCGTTGTTTTCAATGGGGACCGAATGAAAAGCAGAGATTCATTTTTTTAAAGGGAAGAATCCTGTATTTTAAAAATGTTTTAACCTGCATTTATGTATCTCCGGTTCTAGGGGTCGCAGAGAGCTGAAACTTGGCCACTGTGTAGAGTCACTGTCGGCATAAAAAACTGGCGGGTTTCGACCCACTGTGCCCAACAGAACGGAACCTATTAATATGTGAAGATATTAAACTATGAATGGTAGTTTGGGTCTGATAGGAAAATGCAGAGCCCATCTGCTATGCAATTAGGTCAGGGGGCAGACAGATGGTTTAGCATAAGCCCTCTGATCAAAGGTTAACCGCCCTGATTGTTTACATTAGGGCCAAGAACAAAGGGGCTGAGTGGTTTGTAAGTGTCATAGTTCACACTTGCAGGGGAAGAAGAATCTACTTCAAACGACTCCACTAGCCAGCTAGGCGCCTTAAGATTAAGGTATAGGGCTGGAAATTGTATTTAAACCGGGCTCAGTCTAGGCCCATTGTCTTTTGTGATTTCCAAGATTGCTGTATGAACTGCTAGTCAAGATTTGCTGACTATTTAATTATTCCAACTTTAAGTAAGTGCATATTTTGTCTGTTTTTTGTATATCTCGTGTGTTCACCTTTTTCAAGGAATAAATTATATTTTATCATATCTAGTCGTGTTCAGTTCAACCCAGGTATTTTTGGTGTATATTATATCTTGTCATAAAGTTACCGTGACAGGTCCATAAAAGCCAGACTCTCCCGGCTGGGAGAACTTTCGCTTCCTCTCTCTCTCTCTCTCTCTCTCTCTCTGTAGATGAAAGCAGTCTCTCTGTCTCTGACAGCTTCCTATCTTTTATTCATGCTTAATCATGAGTTCATTGTCCATACCTGAATGAAATCCAACACCCATGCAGTCTGGAAAGGGAGTTAACCTCTTTACTCCCTTACATACCTCCCCCCTCAATGTGTAACCCAGCGCACACTCTGTCATTTAAACGTCCCCCCCCCTTCCCGGGAAACAGCTCGGCCTCACAGGGGAGTCTTTTGGACTCCTTTTCTTTTTTCTCGACTTCCAATCTGGGTCCACCTCCCTGCCGGATCCATGGGCTTGGTTCTCCTTGGTGAGACTTCTTTTCCCAAGCACCTTTTTACTACAACGAGTTACTATGGGTTTTTTTCCAAGGCAATTACCATGCTTTCTAGGCCTGGAGAACAGTATTTCGCCACCTCCTCTTCCCTGTCACTCAATATACTCAACACTGGGGCAGCAGATTCTACATCCATTTCCATAGAATGTCCTATCTTTTTAGCTTCATCAGATAAGGATTCTTCTGCTTTTGATTCTGAACTCATACCTTTGTTTGTTGCCTGCTGGGCAGCTGGAGGTTTAGCTAGTGCTTGCTCATGTGGTTCAAACTTTGCACTCTTGTTTTGCAGTTGAGTGGTGTCCCCCTCTCTCACTGTACCCTTGTCTTCATGGGCATTAGTCTCTGTGGGATACAGATGCTTGGGCAAGGCCAATACTCTTTCCTGTAGTGGAGACACCTGTACTTTACTGGTTGGCAGAGCGTCACTCTGTTTTACCTCTACCGCCATGTTTTCCATGGACTCCTGTGACCCCGGTGTCTGTTTTAGGTTTGTAACCTTTTTCTCCAGCCTCCCCTTTTTAAATTCCAACATTTTAACTATGGGTCGAAAAAAAAATTCAGACTCTTTCTCTCTCTCTTCAGAAATGTAATCTCATTTCTCAGTCTTTCAAGCTCTTCCACGTCTAGGCTTTTCTGCAAATTTAATTCATCCGCGAGAAACCTCTTGAGTACATCCTGTAATTCTATCACCATTTTTTCCATGGATTCTTTCTGTAACCCAAGTGTCTCTTTTAGTTTTGTAGTCTCTTTATCTTTGTCCTCAAGTGACTTCAGAGCTTATTCCATTTTATTATTGAAAAATTCAGCTTGATCCTGCAATTTTCTGTTAGAGTCTCCACCTCGTTCCTGTGCTTGCTCTGTTTCCATCAATGCCTCCATATTTTCCAGCTCTGCCAATTTTGTTGCCATGGTTGTGGCAGCTTGCATTTTCCATGCCTCTTTCTCCAGGGCATGCTGACTTTTGGGGATGGAGCCGCCTCTCTGCTCCTCCAGCTCTTGCTCCAGTTTTTGGACCGCCTCGTGCTCCCTCTCATACAGAGTTACCTGGCCTTTAAGTTCCTCCTTCAGCAATGCCCTGGTTATGCCCAGTGTGGCTTTAAGCTCCTCATGCTGCTCTGTGGGGACAAACTGGGTACTTAGACGCTCCTGTAGCCCTTGCTGGTTCATCTCAGCATCTGCCTGTTTCTGCTTGGCCTCCTGCAGACTTGCGCGCAGACCTTGCAGCTGGTTCTGCAGCTTCTGTTCTGCTTGTGTGCGCTGCTCCAAGGTGACACGTTCTCCTTGCAGTTCTCTCTCTGTATTCTTCAGTGCTTCCTACACTTCTAGCTTTTCCAGGGCCAATTGTTTCTTCACTTCTTCTGCTTGGTGAAGCTTCTCTTCTCCTTCACTGACCTGGTTTGTCAACTCTGAAACCTTATCTTGTAGGTTTTTCTTCTCCTCTCTTACAGACTCTAGAGTTTGCCCGACCTCTTCAAGGGCGTAATCATATAAATTCAGCGCTGCGGTGAGACGGTGAATCTCCTTCTGAGAGACTTCCAATTCAGCCTTTGCATCTTTATCCCTGGTGGCAGCAGCTACATGTTACCGCTCAAGGTTAGTCCTCATGTCCTGGAACTCGCTCTGCAAGTGACGCTTTGTCTTCTCCAAAGTTACACACTTGGCGATCGCTGCGGACAGACCCCTCTGTAGCTCAGTCTTAGCTTCTAGCTCTTTAACCAACTGTTCGTGGAGGAGAGCATAGTCATGCTTGGCATCTCGCAATGCATCTTTAACCAGGCTCAATGAATCATCAACTGTTTTCTCATCTTTTTCCTTTGCCGTCTCCTTTTGAATCCACGCCTTCATCACTGGATATTCCGCCATTCCCAGGAGAATTCCGCCAGTCCCTATAGGCTGCAGAACTTCTCTGCTTCTTTTGGAATGATGATTTTCTGATGTCGTAGGCTCATCAATAACTGTTTCTGTACCTTCCGCTGTCAGTTGTGAACTTTTCTTTTTCCTCTTTTTTTCTTGGTTTTGGTAGGCTCTGAGGCATGAGCAGTACTGTGTTCACCTTCCTTGCGTGGGACTTCTGCATTTTCTCATCGCCCGTCATGCATTGCTTGCAGTCGCTGGAGACAATCTTCCTCATATTGCCGGTACTCTTCATACTCCAGCACGTAAGGATACTCCCCTTCCGAGTGCCCTGTGTCCTCTTACTCCATACATTCTATGGGCATCTTGCCGTTGCGTCTCGCCATCACTGTGCAGCCTGGACTGCAGCAAAACATCAATTAAAACTTTTCATTCACCTTTTTCTTCCAGAATCGGTACCTCGCGTCGCTCACCGTCTGTATTTGTTTTTCTGCTTCAGCAAAGCTTCACACAAACTCTTTCACACTTTTCCTGCATATACTCCAATCACCTCTGGTAGTCCTATGCGGTGTGTGTGAGAATGAACCCCACGGTGTCCGGTGCTCCAAAAGCCCACAGGTTGAACCGGGTATAAGAATAGAGACAGTCTCTGACACATATGAAGGAAGAGAATGGCAACTAAGCAGGCATAAGAATCCTGTGTGAAGGGAAACGGCAAGGAGGCATGTAACGGGATAACCAACTGAAACCTGGGTGGGGGGCTAGTGAACTATGCGGTGTGGCAGTCTTTTCTTCCAGAATCAGTACCGCTCGTGGGCCACAGTCTGTGACAGTTTCCCTGCTTCAGCACAGTTTTGCATCAACTTTCACCCTTTTCCTGCATATACTCCATTCACCGCTGGTAGTCCTATGTGGTGTGGCAGCCTTTACTTCTAGAATCAGTACCGCTCGTGGGTCACTGTCTGTATTCACTGCTTCAGCGCAAAACATTTTTCACACACCTGGTGGTGCAGACTTAACTTCCAGAATCAGTACCTCTCGTGGGTCACCGTCTGTAGCCGTCTTGCTTCCTGAATCAGTACCGCTTGTGGGTCCCTAGTTTGTTGCTTTATCCAGCGCAGTGATCCCCTGCATGCGACTCTTCTGCCGACCTCTGTAGACGCTGCATCCCACTTTAACACCATATGTGATTGAGCAGCCTGTAGGCGAGGGCAGATAAACGCACAGACAGAGGGTTCCACTTAACTATAGTAGTTTATTTGCCACCAAACAGCAACTAAAACATTGGAGCTACTGCCCCTTTAAGGCAAAACACAAAAATAATCAAATCCTATTCCCGTTGGGGAAACTAACTACACCAGCAGGTCCCTTTCTAACGGCGCTGGCCAACTAACCTGGTTCCCAGCCCAAAACATGCCCTGGTATATGGAACAAAGTAACACAGTCTCTGCACAGAACAATAAAGGGTTTTTGCTTATCTGTCAGTCCTGGTCTTTATCCTGTGTGTGATTCCCATCTTAACCCCGCAGGCCTGCTTTTTTCAGTCCTAGGGTCCATAACAGCCAGACTCTCCCCAGCTGGGAGAACTTTCACTTCCTATCTCTCTCTGTGGAGGAAAGCAGTCTCTCTGTCTCTGACAGCTTCCTGTCTTTTATTCATGCTTAATCATGAATTCTGTGTCCACACCTGCATGAAATCCAACACCCATGCAGTCTGGAAAGAGAGTTAACCTCTTCACTCCCTTACAGAGCCCCTGTGGCAATGATAGTAATAAACCACTAGTAGCTATGAAAATCTCACCAATTAATTGCTCTTAGGAGGAGACTGCTTGTTGAATATAAATGGAGGCTGAACTCTGCTACCAGATAGTGAATACTAAGCTCAACCCTGCCAAATAGGCAAAATGAACCCTCAATCCTATTGCTGCCATCACTTCCTGAAATGACAATGTCTTGACAACCTATGCGTTTTGCATTTAATGGAGCTCTGTTATCACTTTATTATGTTATGTTTATGTGAGGTTTTATTTTAATTAATGTATTTGTAGGCGGACGCTCACAGAAGTATGCAAGGGAGACTGGCTATGGTGAAATTAAATAAGGCTTTTATTGCGCCTGTTTCCTTAACATCAGGAAACCATCCAAACAAGGGGTAATCCAAACAAGGGGTAAACAAAGCTTCTATTCACATGGGAGTATTTCTAGTGAAATACTATGCAGTCCACAACTCCCTTTAGATAAGCATGTCTCCCAGCCCCAAACATATATCATGAAATGAGCAGATATAAAAAGTCTTATAAATGAAAGTCTTATCTGTTCCTGGTGGTTTGGAGGGAAAATCTTCTCTGTTCCTGGTTGCTACCTTTTCTTCAGGGTTTGTCAGCATTCAGGTTTAGAAGTTTCCCCTGTGTCTTGCAAGCAGCCTCTTCTGGTAGACTCAAGACATCTGTCCCCATGTCAGTCTCACAAGTTGTGAAAGTAAGGGACAATCTCTCTTCCTGTCTCAAAAGACAGGCATTTCTAAGAAGCTAATCAGGCAGGTGGTGTTGGATAATTGACTACCAGCAGTTAACCACCACACTGCTGGATTAGAGGCACATTACCTGAACAGGGATAACTCCCCTGTTACAGTATTATAACTAAAGGTTAAGTTTTACTAGCCCTGTGTTGTGCACCACTAATGCATTTTATCTAGGAATGTAACACTTATATTGGTTGTGGTTGTGGGGATTGTAGGGATATGTGTGTGTATGTATCTATGTATGTATGTATATTATGTGTGTATAAATATATATATATGTGTGTGTATGAAAAATATATATATTTATATATATAAAATGAAATAAATTAGTTGAGTAATAAAATCCAAAAGCAATGGTATGGAAAAAAGAATGAAAAAACATAAAATGAACTCAAATGAGCTAATGGACCATATTGTGAGTATTAAGGTGGCAGTAGTGGTATTCAGTTAAGAGTCCTCTGTGGAGTATGAGTATACTGGTGGTAGGAAGGTAACAGGTGCTGTTCTTAGGGGAAGGTCATCCTGGCATCAGCAAAAGGAGGAATGGGTCTAGAGCAAGAGCGCAGATATGAAACCTCTAATGGTGTTGTACATTTAAAAGCTATTTATTTAACCAGTAGTTAAAAAAATATTACTCATGAATTAAACATAAATACTGGGTGTTTTAGGGCCTGTTAAAGTTTTTCAGTTCTGGGGCTTTCCTTTCGAGTTTTCAGTATTTTGTCCGGTGATGTGGCTTTTGGCGCTGGTTCCCTTGGTATGCCGAGGGTCCCAGTGCAGGATTGCAATGTGTTGTGGAGCTAAATGATGTCATAGTGGTTGAGCGTGACTGTTACGTATGCCGTGAGAGTCCAAAAGCCTGCTACGCATTTCGCAAGTCTCAGCTTGCTTCCTGTCTTGTCAAATAAATTCCTTTCAGATGCATTACACCTGTGGAGGTTTTTTTGTCAGCGCTCTTGTACTAGACCCATATTTTCTAAAGGGGCAGTCCCATGTAAAAGTGAATTTATGTTTAACAATCTATTCATAAAATTTACTTCCTTAAAAGTTTCACCCTAAAAGTGAGAATTTTGCAAATGTATTTACTGTGAAATGTTACACACATTTTTGTGTTAACAAACCCTGTGAAATTCCTATTTTCCTATATGTTTAGCTTCTTGGCTAATGAGGCGATCATAAATACAGACAAAGGTGATTTATGATTTCATTGTAGGTACAAAGGTATTATAAATAGTCTTATCACTCTAGATTATTTAAAGATCATAATAATACTTTAAAAAATTTGGTTAGGATAGAAACATTTCAAAGATTTAAAGAATTATTTAAAAGTTTTATTCTTGTCTGATTTAAAAATGAATCCCCTACACCAAGCTTGTCAAACTCGCGGCCCGCGGGCCGCATGCGGCCCACAACGAACATATTTGTGGCCCAGCTCGCCAATATTTAACTCGCGCTGCACGCGCTTTCTCCAAGGGGAAAAAAAACCCTCCCCCCTCTCCCGATTGGCTGGCGCGTGTTGGCACGCTGCCAGAGTTTTTTTGGGCCCGGAGCAAGCTCTATCCGAGCTTGCATAGTGAGGCCCGCCTCTTCCTGCTGCCTGCTGCCCGCCTCTTCCTGCTGCCCGCCTCTTCCTGCTGCATGGAGCAAGTTAGGTGACTACTGCTCCATGCCTGCCTTGCTTCCCCCTTGCCCTCCTGCTCCGATTTTCTCCCCCGTTCCGATTTCCCGTCTGTCTGTCTGAGTGTCTGTCTGATTGTGTGTCTGTGTGAGTGTGTATCAGTGTGTGTGTGTGTTTGAGTGTGTGTGTGAGAGAGAGAGAGTGTTCTGAGAGAGAGTGTTCTGAGAGAGAGTGTTCTGAGAGAGAGTGTTCTGAGAGAGAGTGTTCTGAGAGAGAGAGTGTTCTGAGAGAGAGAGTGTTCTGAGAGAGAGAGTGTTCTGAGAGAGAGAGTGTTCTGAGAGAGAGAGTGTTCTGAGAGAGAGAGTGTTCTGAGAGAGAGAGTGTTCTGAGAGAGAGTGTTCTGAGAGAGAGTGGTCTGAGAGAGAGTGTGTTCTGAGAGAGAGTGGTCTGAGAGAGAGTGGTCTGAGAGAGAGTGGTCTGGTCTGAGAGAGAGGGTGTGTGTCTGAGAGAGAGGGTGTGTGTCTGAGAGAGAGGGTGTGTGTCTGAGAGAGAGGGTGTGTGTCTGAGAGAGAGAGTGTGTGTCTGAGAGAGAGAGTGTGTGTCTGAGAGAGAGAGTGTGTGTCTGAGAGAGAGAGTGTGTGTCTGAGAGAGAGAGTGTGTGTCTGAGAGAGAGAGTGTGTGTCTGAGAGAGAGAGTGTGTGTCTGAGAGAGAGAGTGTGTGTCTGAGAGAGAGAGTGTGTGTCTGAGAGAGAAACAGTGTGTCTGAGAGAGAGAGAGAGAGGGTGTCTGAGAGAGAGAGTGTCAGAGAGAGAGAGAGTGTCAGAGAGAGAGAGAGAGTGTCAGAGAGAGAGAGAGTGTCAGAGAGAGAGAGAGAGTGTCAGAGAGAGAGAGAGAGTGTCAGAGAGAGAGAGAGAGAGAGTGTCAGAGAGAGAGAGAGAGAGTGTCAGAGAGAGAGAGAGAGAGAGAGAGAGAGATGGTGTGTCTGAGAGAGAGAGAGTCTGAGAGAGAGAGAGTGTCTGAGAGAGAGAGAGTGTCTGAGAGAGAGAGAGTGTCTGAGAGAGAGAGAGTGTCTGAGAGAGAGAGAGTGTCTGAGAGAGAGAGAGTGTCTGAGAGAGAGAGAGTGTCTGAGAGAGAGAGAGTGTCTGAGAGAGAGAGAGTGTCTGAGAGAGTGTGTGTCAGAGAGAGTGTGTGTCAGAGAGTGTGTGTGTCAGAGAGTGTGTGTGTCAGAGAGTGTGTGTGTCCGAGAGTGTGTGTGTCAGAGAGTGTGTGTGTCAGAGAGTGTGTGTGTCCGAGAGTGTGTGTGTCCGAGAGTGTGTGTGTCCGAGAGTGTGTGTGTCCGAGAGTGTGTGTGTCCGAGAGTGTGTGTGTCCGAGAGTGTGTGTGTCCGAGAGTGTGTGTGTCCGAGAGTGTGTGTGTCCGAGAGTGTGTGTGTCCGAGAGTGTGTGTGTCCGAGAGTGTGTGTGTCCGAGAGTGTGTGTGTCCGAGAGTGTGTGTGTCCGAGAGTGTGTGTGTCCGAGAGTGTGTGTGTCCGAGAGTGTGTGTGTCCGAGAGTGTGTGTGTCCGAGAGTGTGTGTGTCCGAGAGTGTGTGTGTCCGAGAGTGTGTGTGTCCGAGAGTGTGTGTGTCCGAGAGTGTGTGTGTCCGAGAGTGTGTGTGTCCGAGAGTGTGTGTGTCCGAGAGTGTGTGTGTCCGAGAGTGTGTGTGTCCGAGAGTGTGTGTGTCCGAGAGTGTGTGTGTCCGAGAGTGTGTGTGTCCGAGAGTGTGTGTGTCCGAGAGTGTGTGTGTCCGAGAGAGAGAGTGAGAGAGAGTGTGTGTCTGAGAGAGTGTGTGTCTGAGAGAGTGTGTGTCTGAGAGAGAGACAGGGTGTCTGAGAGAGAGACAGGGTGTCTGAGAGAGAGACAGGGTGTCTGAGAGAGAGAAAGAGAATGTGTCTGAGAGAGAGAAAGAGAGTGTGTCTGAGAGAGAGTGTGTCTGAGAGAGTGTGTCTGAGAGAGAGTGTGTCTGAGAGAGAGTGTGTCTGAGAGAGAGTGTGTCTGAGAGAGAGTGTGTCTGAGAGAGAGTGTGTCTGAGAGAGAGTGTGTCTGAGAGAGAGTGTGTCTGAGAGAGAGTGTGTCTGAGAGAGAGTGTGTCTGAGAGAGAGAGAGTCTGAGAGAGTGAGAGTCTGAGAGAGTGAGAGTCTGAGAGAGTGAGAGTCTGAGAGAGAGAGAGTGAGTCAGAGATACCAAGTGTCAGGAAGAAAACATTAATTTTATCTTTTTTTTTTTATATACTGTACTTTTCGAAATAAACCTACGTTTCTATGAAAATTTAAGTTTTTGTTTTTTTGCGGCCCACCTAAACTTAAACCTTGTTTATTTGGCCCGTGTTAGCCTTTGAGTTTGACATGCTTGCCCTACACTTACTCCATTACCCTTTGAGTCCCGGAAGAGCCCTCCCCTTCAGTTCCACTTGGGGACTCTCCTAGAAAACCTTTAGGACACTGGAGTGCTGAACCCCCTGACGTAGTAGCTACATCCATAGGGCACACAAAGGGTTAAATTATATTGCTTGACTCACAAGCCGCATAGTCGGCTAGTTGAATGTCTTGGGGACCTTTGAATGAAGGAGTGTTTTCTTCAACCTTATCCAACCCTGTCCTTAGAGAACCAATGAAGTTAAGGAGAGGGGGGGGAGGGGGAGTCTGGCCGTACACACACTTGCCGAACATACAATTACAGCCCACAAAAGGGAGTAGCCCGAGGAAATCATACCCCTGCCAAGTCTAAATTTAAAAAATAAATTAAAAATACTTAAAGGCATCACATTTTGGTAAAACATTTCTCAATTACCCAGGTGAGACACCTTACACATATCACTGAATTGGTTCATTTTGGGCCTATAAGGGATTTCCCCATTAGAGGGGAAGAATCAACATTTATTCATTTCCTGCCTGAGGCAGAGTGGGTGTGGTTAGATAATTGCTATCCTAGCACACTTGCAGTTGGTGTGGTTAGTTGATTGCTAACCTAACACACCTGGGGGTGTCCCAATTTAAACAGAGGCTTCTAACGAATTCTGAGCTTGCGTAGACTGATCTGTGTGGTTGATTTCAAGTGCTGGTTGTTTGATGTGTGCAGTTAGATCCAGAAGGAAAGGGAAGTTCTGTGTATATTAGTGTATACTTGTAGGGGTGGCTGATTTTGGGGAGTGTGCAGTGGGTTAATTTATTTTTAAAGTGTGTGGTAATTGAAAGGCTGTAACTTTCCCTCCCCCCCCCCCTTTCTCCTGCCTGAGGCAGAGTGGGTATGGTTAGTTGATTGCTAACCTAACAAACCTGGTGGGTATCCCTATTTAAACAGAGGCTTCTAAAGAATTCTGAGCTTGCGTATACTGATCTGTGTTGTTGATTTCAAGTGCTGGTTGTTTGAAGTGTGCAGATAGATCCAGAAGCAGTTTGAACAAGGAAGCGGTTAAACAAGTATTGAAGTACAGTTTACTGTTAGTACTTATAAACTTCATAGTTGCTAGAATGAGCAGGATTAAAAATGCCACTCAATGCACATCTTGCCACATGTATGTGCACTTGGAGCAGCTGTTCCAAGGAGCATACCGCTGTGGGAATTGTTAGTCGGTGGTCTCTTTAGAGTCAGAGATTGCTGATCTGAAGAGGCAACTTGCAATATTGAGGGACATTGACAATCTTGAAAGGGGTTTAGAGCTCACTGAGCAGGCCCTTGCTTTGACTAGTGGTGCAGATGGTGCGGCTGTTGGTTAGGAGCAGGTAGGTAGCTGGGTTGCTGTTAGTGTAGGAGCAGGTAGGTAGCTGGGTAACAGAAGGGGAAGCAGGGGCAATAGGGAGAGGCAGGTCATTTCTGAGCTGACCTATCACAATAGATTTGCCATATTGAGTGAAGATATTTGGGAGTGTCAGGGCAGAAATGGCAAGGCCTGGGGAGAATAATTCCTCTAGCAGCCAGGGGAGTCGTTCCTCCAGCACAGTGGGAACTCAGGATACTCAGATACCAAGAAAGATTGTAGTGGTAGTGGACTCCAGGTGCTCGGGTTTGGCACATTGCGGATCGGGTAGACAGATTGTTAGGGGGTGGGACTGGGATTGACCCGGCGGTCTTGGTACATGTTGGCACCAATGAAAAAGTTAGAGAAAGATGGAGGGTCCTAAATAATGATTTCAGGGATCTAGGCCAAAAGCTTAAGGCAAGGACCTCCAAGGTAGTATTTTCTGAAATACTACCAGTGCCATGCGCTACCACAAGGAGACAGAGATTAGGGAGGTTAATTCATGGCTAGGAAAGTGGTGCAGGAAGGAGGGTTTTGAGTTTTTAGAGCACTGGGACTCCATTTCTGAGAGGTGCTATCTATATTCTAGGGACGGATTGCACCTCAATGAAGAGGGATCTTCTGTGCTAGGGGAGAGACTGTTAAAAAGGTTGGAGTAGACTTTAAACTAGGATGAAGGGGGAAGGGGAATGAAACAGATAATGAACTAAATAGAATAGAATAGAAGAGGAAACAAGGGGTTATGGAGGTAGAATGGAGGCAATTGCAAGTTTGACAAGCAGTCACCTATAGTACATACAGATAACACTAGAAAACTCCTAAAGACTAAAACAAGTTGGCACAGAAAGGAAGGACCAGATAAGATAATAGTACAGGCTGAAAAAAACCTTAAATGCATGCTTGCTAATGAAAGAAGCCTGACAGATAAAATGGGGGAGCTTGAATTAATAGCTGCAAGGGAGCAGTATGATATCATAGGCATTACTGAAACATGGTGGGATGAAACTCATGACTGGACAGTTCATTTAAAAGGTTATTCCCTTTTTCAGAAGGATTGAACAAATAGAAGAGGATGTGGAGTATGTTTATATGTTAAACCGGATCTAAAACCTATTATAAGAGAATAATGAAAATGTAGAGACTTTGTGGATAGAAATTAGCAGTGGAAGTAAAAGTATAAAGAAAATGTTTGTAGGGATATGCTATAAACCACCGAATATCGGTGAGATTGAGGAAGCTAAAAAAACTTTTGCAAATGGAGAAGGCATCAAAACTGGGTCATATTTGCATAATGGGTGATTTTAATTATCCAGACATAGACTGGGGCAATGAGATTAGCATTACAACAAAAGGAAACAGGTTTTTGTGGGTGCTTAAAGACAATTATATGACCCAAATTATTGAGGAACCAACCAGGAGAGGGGCAATACTGGATTTGGTCATATCAAACAATGTAGAAGAAATAACAAATATTGAAGTCCTGGAACATTTGGGTAACAGTGATTATAACATGGTCTCATTTGAAATAAATTCTCTGTTACTCGGGTTCAACAAAGACCTTAAACTTTAGAAAAGCAGATTTTAATAAACTGAGGTCTAATCTACAAGTAATACATTGGGATGATGTTTTTGCAGGGAAAATGTAGAAGATAAATGGGCAGTCTTTAAAACATTGTTAGAAAAGCACACTTATCAGTGTATACCCTTGGGTAATAAGTATAAAATAAATTAAGTCAAAACCAATGTGGCTAAATAAACAGGTAGGGGAGGAAATGGACATGAAGAGGAAGGTGTTTAGATTCTTGAAGTCAGAAGGGACGGAAACATCATAGGATAGACAACAGAGGGTTGTCATAAATGGAACTTTTTCAGTTTGGGCTAAAGTTGTGAGTGGAGTACCTCAGGGATCGGTACTGGGACCCTTGCTTTTTAACTTGTTTATTAATAACCGTGAGGTTGGCATCGAGAGCAAAGTCTCCGTCTTTGCTGATGATACTAAATTGTGTATGGTAGTAGAATCAGAGCAGGATGTCATTTCTCTCCAGAAGGGCTGGAAACGTGGGCAGGTAAATGGCAGATGAGGTTTAATACAGATAAATTTAAGGTTATGCATTTGGGATGCAAGAATAAACAGGCGTCTTACAAATTAAATGGAGATAAATTGGGAGAATCCTTGATGCAGATGGATTTAGGAGTGCTTGTAGACAGCAGGCTTAGCAATAATGCCCAAAGTCATGCAGTAGCTGCAAAGGCAAACACGATCTTATCTTGCATTAAACGGGCAATGGATGGAAAGGAAGTAAACATAATTATGCCCCTTTACAAAGGATTACTAAGACCACACCTTGAATATGGAGTACAATTTTGGGCACCAATCCTAAGGAAAGACATTATGGAACTAGAGAGAGTGCAGAGAAGAGCCACCAAATTAATAAAGGGGATGGACAATCTAACTTATGAGGAGAGACTAGCTAAATTAGATTTATTTACATTAGAAAAGAGGCATCTAAGAGGGGATATGATAACTATATACAAATATATTCAGGGACAGTAGAAGGAGCTTTCAAATGAACTATTCATCCCAAGGGCAGTACAAAGGACTCGGGGCCATCCCTTTTAGGTTGGAGCAAAGGAGATTTCACCAGCAACAAAGGAAAGGGTTCTTTACAGTAAGGACTGTTAAAATGTGGAATTCATTACCCATGGAGACTGTAATGGCAGATACAATACATTTGTTCAAAAAAAGGTTGGACATCTTTTTAGATGGGAAAGGTATACAGGGATATACCAAATAAGTAATCATGGGAAGGATGTTGATCCAGGGATTAGTCCGATTGCCAATTCTTGGAGTCAGGAAGGAATTTGTTTTTCCCCTTATGGGTTATCATTGGATGATATGACTCTGGGGTTTTCTGTTTGCCTTCCTTTGGATCAATAAGTAAGTATAGATATAGGATAAAGTATCTGTTGTCTAAATTTAGCATAGGTTGAACTTGATGAACATACATCTTTTTTTCAACCTTATCTACTATGTAACTATGTAACATTATGTAACATTATGTAACATTGTGGACACCTTTAAAAAAAAATTGCTTCCCTTAGGAAGATTCAATCCTCCGTTAATGTAATATTTTAACTTATTTGTCTCCTATAAAAAAAGACTGGAAAACATACGGGTGGAGAAATTCAAAGTTAAAGAAAAAAGATATATTTTAAAATGCATATACTGTACCTATTTTGAATGGTGACCTTCATCTATATTTAACTAATAAAACACTGCCATCTGTCCCTTTTTGATTGAAGGAGATATGGCCATTTTAATTAGCTGTTTTGCAGTCACATTAGTTAGCTTTTTAGTTGATTGCAGAGGACAGCTGAAAATTGCTTTTTGTGGTTGAGAATGATTAGGTTTTGTTTAGAACAATCGTGGTAATAATGTCATATTTTGCTTTGTTTTGTTACAGGATAAGTACACTGGTGTTATTTTCTACCATGAAGGCTGGCCATTGTGCATTCATGAAAAGGTGGTTGTGCAGTTAGCATCTCTACACAGAGTCCGTCTTAAACCTGGAGATTTTTATTTACAGATTGTGCCACTTGGAAAGCAATCAGCCAAGCTGGTTTTAAAATGCCTCTCCAGGCTTGGCAAAGGAGTAGAAGAAGTGACTGTCCCTGAGACTATGTACAGATGCATCTTTACATCAGAGTTTTTAGAAAATGTAAATTGTGAAAAGGATGGATTTCCCTTGCAATGTTGTTTATTAACAACTGGCACAGCTGTATACAGAACTGCTTGGAAAAATATTGTTAACCCTATCTTCGTTCCTACTGAAGAAACAATACTACACAATTGTTCTGGAGCATATTATTTTGATCATCTAATTAACAATAATACCAATGTTAAGGCAATGACACAAACCATGGAAAGCAATAGTTCACACACCAGTTCGACCTCAAATGAGACCTCATCCACAGTTATTGAAGTATCGACATTTACAGACAAGTCCAGAAAAAATAGATTGGACTCAAATGCTGTTAAGTTATCTGAAAGTAAGACTGAAACAGAGTTTCCAGAAAGTCCTGCAGAAGAGCCAGAAGAAGATTGTGTAAATCATGGTATGTTGTCTCTCAATTGCTCCAGTTTAGATGGGGATCTGCCTAATTCCACTGAAGATGCTGAAGTATTATCAGAGTTTTTAGAATCCTCTCAATTTACTCAGAGACGGAGAAGCAGCACCAAAAGTATAACCTTTAGTAATGATTTGAGTGGCCCTTGTCCAAGGCGACAAACCAGGGATTCCTCCTGCTTTGAAAGCAAACGTTTGTTTAGAAAGTCATACATGGAAGCTTTACAAAATCCAATGCATCTTGGATCCAGCTCTGAAGAATCCATTACAGAGGAAAATGTTGAGCAAATGTTGGATGCCAGTGGAGTAGATGATGGAATTAAATCTTCCAATTTTCAAACTTGTGAAAAGCAACATTTGTGTTCCCAAAAAAATTCACCTAAAAAAACATTTCATAAAATTATTCCACCAGAAGATAATTTCGCATTGTCAGGTAGGTCTATTTTACCTGAAGGATTACAGAGTCTGGCAATTAGCCATATTGCTGGCATTAGGAGATCTTTATCTTTAGATAAACCAGAAAATAATTCACAGACAAAGGATTATTATCGGTCAAGAGTGTCTTCTAATGACTCATCAAATGCAAATTGTAAAAGGAATTTGAATGGCTTTCTTGGGAAAAATGAAAACATAGATTTGGAATGCAATTCATCCATTAGTATGAAAACTGAAAGAAGTTTTAAAGATAATACAGGTAAATATATATGAATGTATTGTATTGTATTTATTTGAATTGGTGTATACATAAACTTGTTGTTTTTGTGACATACCAGTGTATCATAATTTTTATTTAAAGGAGCAGTCTCACTTGGCCAAGCACATTATTTTTTGTGCATGAGCTATCAAATAAATGTAATCATGCTTTCACTTTAAACAAAGATTTGTTTGCAAATGCTGAGCATTTGTTTATAGCAATTAATGAAGCTTTTCTTTTCAATTGGGGTCTTTGAATGGCTTTGGGGTACATGTCAATAAGATGTTTCCTCTCCATTTTCCTGTCTGTGGGTAAGTCAGAAGGTAAAATGGGTACAGGCCCTGTTTAGCATACAGTAATACCACACATTTAAAGGAAGTGAAACCCCTACCTTGTTTTACTTTAACCACGTTGCCAAGCTAACTTTAAAGCTGCAGACCAAGCAATATCCTCCATGTGTTTTTTTTAATAAATCCGTTCTGTACTATGAGAAAATACTTGTAGCATTTTTTTTTTTAAAAACAACTCTGAATTACATTTCTAATGTATTATAATGTAACAAGCATTTTTTGTTTCTATAGTAATCATTTACAAAGTCACATCTCCTTCCTCTTCTGAAACAGGCGTTGGTACACCCCTGTTTGAGCCCTGCCCCCACTCTAGCAGTGCACCAATTGTATCTAGTGACTGCCTGTTCACATGATCTTCCCCACAGAACTTTGCATCTTTGGTCCTCTTCTGCTGCACTGACTGCCATTTTAGTGAACCCCGAGCCGAAACTTCAGCGATCGATCGCAGGAGAACGGATCGATCGGCAACTTAGCCAATTACTTATCATTGTGTGGATTGTATTAATGCACATATTAAAGGGGAAAAATAATAATAATAAAAAAACGGCAGCTTAGTCTGCTGCTTTAAAAGATATATTTTGGGTAATTTTGGTCCTGTGATTAGCTTCACTTAATAATGCCATGTCAATTATGTTTCAAAATTTTTTCTAACGTGCAAGGAAACTTTTAGAACATCTGTTATATTATTACTTTGCCCTCATTATAGTTTGTAGTTTGTGCCAGGGGATTTATGCAATAGCAGTGTCTTGTTTTCTAGTCTTGAGGTAGGTGCTTTTCTCCAAAGAACTAATGTGTATAAAATCAGGAAAATAGTAAATAAAATGGCAATAAAAAAAACCCCATGTACTTTAAATGGGAAACACTTGGACTATTGGACAAAGTGGGAGAACATTAACAGTGAATATGCCTTGTCAATATAGAGTATTTGTTAAGCAAATAAAACTCTGTTAAATATGAAAGGCACAAAATGTGGTAGGTAATTGTTTTATGAAGGTATGATTTTATCTTGTTGCGTCATGCTGTTCTTTAACCCTTTTTGAGTGCTTGAGTGGCCAAGGCACCACAGGACCATGGCCTCTCTGGCACAGCACGGCCACGTGACTGCTCTTGAAAGTGGCCGCATTACCCCGGCGACCCTTAACCTCACCTCGTCCATTTCCCTATAGTTAAGATCAGAGCTGAAAAAAGCACTCTTTGAGCATGAGAGCGCCATGGGGGCCCTGCGGTGCCAGACCCCATGATGTAGTGACTACGTTTTGGGGCGCCCAATGGGTTATAGGATTTAAATATTCCAGGGCTTTCAAACGGAGAACATACATAGGATGGCGTTGGTTTACATTAATGGTGCCTATGTTAATATTCCATGTTTAGTTATCTATAGAGAATATAAAAAATGTTGGAATTGTTTTCCCCACCCCTCCCCCAGTTTAACCCCTTGAGTGTCTTGTAACAGTACTTACTGACCTAAAAGTATGCTGTATAATAGTTATGTTGTATTAGAGGGAACCCTTAAAGGTTCGTTATTGTGTGCATTTTTATTTTAGACCTAAAATATTAGCCTAAAACCCAGATTAATATTTGTGCTATTCCCCTCTTACTTGGTAAAATTAGCAGAATTCAAATAACCCTAACTGAGAAGATTAATATAAGATTTTTTTTATGACAACCTTTTGTAGTCTGCATGGAAAACCGCTCTTTGCTGTCTTGTGAGCGTAGAAAGTGACAATACGCCTCAGGATTTGCCTTTATAAACACTCTACTGTAGCCATTGTACCTTTTCATATAATTAAAAAAATAATAAATGTAGCGGGGTACCCCCTGGCTACTAAATCTACCCAATGGACTGGCAGTAAAGCGCAGAGAAGGGGGATCGGTGTGACGTCCAAATCCGTAGACAGACTAAGAACTCACCGGCCAAAAATGGTATAGGATAAAAGCAACTTTATTAAGCTACATAAAAATGTGTTACATCCACATGTGGAACAAGCTCCTCCTCCCACGCATTTCACGCCATCACTGGCGCTTTCTCAAGGAGCATGACGAGAGGAGGAGAGCAGCTATTTAAACCCCTCCTTTCT
The DNA here is from genome assembly GCF_040206685.1 of Ascaphus truei. Lineage (NCBI taxonomy): Eukaryota > Metazoa > Chordata > Amphibia > Anura > Ascaphidae > Ascaphus > Ascaphus truei. The sequence goes on from NC_134484.1 coordinate 299,754,155, forward strand.
AATGGGAATTTTGCACACACATGGGTGCTTACAAAATAGGCTCTGAAACAGCAATCAATTGAACAAAAGCATAGACAATCATTGTGTTGGAAAGATCAGTGCATAAACCCTGGTGTTCACAGGTTTGCCAGTAGTTATCATGGGGTTTTCCCCTTCATCCTTTGGTTCTGCGCTTGAGTGACAGCAGGGGGTGGCATATGCTGTTTTGGCTGGGCCACGGGATTCCCGCCCTCTGGCTGTACTTAAGGGCGGGACTGTCCTAAAGTGTTGTGGTTGTCCTTCCCCATGAGGAAGGCAGGTCACAACTGGGAGCCTGAGATTGGGGTCTTCCCATGTGCTCTTCCCTCCGGGGAGGAGTAGAGTGACTATACCTCCAGGATCCAGGGTCAAAGAGAAGGGACTCAAGTGTAGATCTAGGATCCCCGTAGATAAAGGAATTTTTAATTTGTCTTCGGTCATCCTCACAGAAGATCAGAAAACTGTCTTAAATAAGGGTTTGAATTTTTCTTGGTCAAGTGGCCCTAATGGCTTCCAACTGTACACAGACCTACACAAGTTTGTGAGAAACATGACCCTTAAAAGACATTTTGCAAAGAATGAACTTGAAGCTCCACCGTTAATGAATGATATAGAATGTAAAACAGTGACCTTAGATTCCAATATGGAGACCTCAGAGTGTAAACATACTCCATTTAAAACGAGGTCCAAATTTTACCCTGCGCAATCCAAGGGGCATCATATTAACACGTTTTTTTTTTTTTTTCAAAAGTTTTTTATTAGGCATTGCTTAAAATACATTGTGTACAGTGAAGACATCATGTTGCCTAATACAGGTTTTCTTATTTTAATGACAGTAAGAGGGAAAGACTCAACGTGCCCCCGAACTTCAAACATGGGTCGGCAGGGTTGGCGTGAGGACGGAAACAGAAAATGGGGGGGGGGGGGGGGGGGGGAGGTAGAGAGGAAGAGGTGGGGGGGGGGGAGACCCTTCCTCTTCAGTCCGCTACACGATGTACCGCTACCGCTATTGTCATCCGTTGTGTGGGATGGCCATTGTTAGTCTTTCATACGGGACAGCCACGTATCCCATGTGTTGTAAAAGGACTCTGTCTTCCTTTTAAGGAAGGCCGAGAGCCTTTCCATTAACATAACTTCCTGTATTCTCTTTATGACCGTTTGCCTAGGGGGGGAGACACCCTCTTCCATGAGGCCGCCACCACACATCTAGCCGCCGTGAGAATGAAGGAGATCAATTTACTTGTTGGGCGGTCAATGTTCTCGATTGGCCTGGCCAGCAAATAGGTCAACGGATCAATGGGTATTGTGAGGTCTGTGACCTCCGTGATTAAAGTCTGTATGGTTTCCCAGTATTTCTGAATTTCTGGACATGACCACCATATGTGGGCCATGTCACCCTTATGTCCGCAGCCTCTCCAACATAGGTCAGAGGCCAGAGGGTAGATTTGATTTAGTCTGACTGGGGTAAAATACCAGCGAAACAGTATTTTATATAAGTTTTCTTTGATTGTGGTACATATGGAAGTTCCTGAGGCTGCGCCCCAAATACTTTCCCAGTCCTCTTGGTCTATAACTGTGCCCAATTCTGCTGCCCAATGGAGCATATACTCATGAACCGGAGCCTCTGTTGCCCGTTCTAGTTCTGAGTATATTTGCGTTATGAGACCTTTTTGGTGTGCTGTCTCCTGGCACAATCTTTCGAAATTCGTGAGAGGGGGAAATTCCAACGTTGGGGATATTGATTGGGCGTAGTGCCGAATTTGGAGATATTTGAAGACATTTAGTCCTCTTATTTCATACTTGTGTTGTATCCTTTGGTAGCTCAGGAACTCCCCAAAGCTCAGGAAGTCAGCAATCGTCCGTATGTTTTTGCTTGTAAATTGATCAAATTGTCTGGGCTCACAACCTGGTGGGAATTTGGAGTTTTGGATGATTGGTATAAGTTGGGATTTTGTGGTTGTGAGTTTAAATTTTAGTTTGCATTTCGTCCAAGTCTCCCATGTGTGCCTCATTGGTCCTAATTGAAATTTATTTTTCTGCAAGTCTTCCCTGCTCAGGGACCAAAGGCATGTCGGCAGAGAAGGCGTGCCAGCGTATTGCATTTCTATATCTAGCCAGCAATATTGGCCGGGTTCCGCGTTCCATACTACTACCTGCCTTAGTTGGGTGGCCTGGTAGTATCGCGCAATGTCGGGGACCCCCAAGCCCCCTCTCCCCCTTGAAGCAAGCAGAACTGTTCGCGGGACTCTTGGTTTTTTCCCCTGCCAGATGAAGTGGAGAATTTGTTTCTGGATATTTCTCAATTCTGTGCCAGGGATGTGGATCGGGAGTGTCTGGAAGTAATATAGTAATCTAGGGAGTATGTTCATTTTTACCGAGATCATCCTCCCGATCCATGAAATTTGGTATGATCCCCATTTATCGAGGTCTAATTTTATTTTCCGTAATAGGGCTGGATAGTTATGTTGGTATAGAGAATGGTAGTTCCCCGATATCTTTACTCCCAGATATTTGATATAGGAGGAGCACCATCGGTAGTTGAAATTTAGTTTAAGGAGTTTCATCTCTGGCTCTGGCAGGTTGAGATTTAGTGCTTCGGATTTATCGTTATTAATTTTATAACCTGATATCTCTCCGAAGTCTAAAAGCTCTTTTTGTAAGTTTGGGAGAGAAATTTGGGGTCTCGAGAGTGTTAAAATTATATCATCTGCGAACAGGGAAATTTTGTAATGAGTACGTCCAATTTTTATCCCTTGAATATCTACGTTATTTCTAATCGTTGCTGCGAGGGGTTCTATTGTTAGAGCGAAGAGGAGAGGGGACAGGGGGCACCCCTGTCTCGTGCCATTTTGAATATTAAAGCTCTGGGCGTTACTTCCCGGTAATTTGACCGTCGCGGATGGATCTTGGTAAAGTCTGCGGACCCCTGCTAAGTATGCGTCTCGAAAGCCAAATTTGCGCATAGTATGGTCTAAGAATAGCCAGTCAATTCTATCGAACGCCTTCTCTGCGTCTAGGCTGAGTAATATTGCTTTGGTGCCTGTGAGGTGGATATGCTCGATAATATTTATTATTTTACGTGTATTGTCCGAGGCCTGCTGACCGGATACGAATCCAACTTGGTCGATATTAACAAGTCTCGGAAGAATGGGGTTTAACCTGTTGGCCAATATTTTGCTGTAGAGTTTGAGGTCGTTGTTGAGGAGGGAGATTGGACGATAGCTTCCACATTGCATTGGGTCTCTGCCTTCCTTGTGGATTATGGCTGGGTTGGCCAGAGACATGGAAGTGGGGATCGAATTTCCTTCCATAAAATGATTCAACATTTTTAGTAGATGCGTGGATAGTATGGGCAAGAATCTCTTATAGTAGACATTTGTGAAGCCATCGGGGCCAGGTGACTTGGAGATCTTTAATGCTTTTACCGTCGCTTCCAATTCTTCTTTTGTGATCTCCGCGTTGAGGACCTCATTTTCCTCTTCTGTCAGGGTGGGGAGTTGACATTTGTCCAGGTAGGTTTTGATCGCTTTTGATGCCTTTGTTGCTACGCGACCTGTGTTGGGTCGCAAATTATAAAGTTCTGTGTAATATTTTGTGAACTCCGCCGCTATTTTTTTATCGCTATATTGTATTTCACCAGACTTATTCTTAATCGCTGTGATTTGGGACCTTTTTTGGATGCCTCGTAGTCTGCTGGCCAAGAGCTTATCCGCCTTGTTACCCTTATCATAGTAATGTTGATTGGTCCATTTAAGGGCTTTTTCCACATTCTCCATTTGGATCTCTCTGAGTTTTTGTCTGGCTATCGTTAGGGCTTTATAGGTTTTCTTTGCTGGATTAGCTTTATGGGACTGCTCAAGTTTTGAGATGCTATCAGTGAGGTCTAGGATCTGTTTGTGCTTCATTTTCTTCCTGTGGGAGGCAATAGAGATAAATTTGCCCCTAATTGCCGCCTTATGGGCTTCCCACAGGATCGCTGGAGATGACACCAACCCCGAGTTAAAGAAGAAATAGTCCTTGAGAGAGGCTCTGATCTCTCTCTCTATCTCGGGATGGTTCAATAGGGAATCATTCAATCTCCAGGAGTATGAAATCGTCTTTTCAAATGGTGTGGATAGGGTCAAGGTGATTGGGGCATGGTCCGACCATGTTATGGGGCCGATGTCTGATTTTATGGCCGCCTCTAGGATGTTTTTGGTCAGCAGAAAATAATCTATGCGCGAGTAGGTCTGGTGAGGTGCCGAGTAAAAGGTATAGTCTCTCTGGCCCTGATGCTGTGATCTCCACACGTCCACTAATGAGAACTCGTCCACTAAGTCCTTGAACCTTTTCCCGGTGATTTGGGAGTGGGTTGTACGGGGGTGACCCACTGTGGTTGATCTGTCCTCGGTGGGGTTAAAGACCATGTTTAGGTCTCCTCCCACTATCATCGATGACAGATATCCCGGGTCTATGCCCTCAAGCACTGTTTTCAGAAAGTCTGTTTGATTTTCGTTTGGGGCATATACATTGATTAGGGCGATTGCTGAGCCCGCTAGGGAGCCATATACCACGAGAAATCTACCCTCTGGATCCGTGGTCGTTTTGACATGATTGAATGGAGTTCCTTGTCTGATTAGTATAGCCACTCCTCGCTTTTTACTACTAAATGATGCAAAAAAGCATATTGGAAACACTTTTTTGAATAAATTTGGGGGGTCCTGTGATGTGAAGTGGGTTTCCTGCAGGAAGATGATGTCTCCCCCAGCTTGTTTCATGTCTTGGAGGGCGAGCCTCCTTTTTCTATTATTTTGAAGGCCTTTGACATTGAGCGACACTATCTTTACTGGGGCGTTAGAGGCCATATGTGGTATTTGTGGATATGGTTTTCGAGGATCCTCCCTTCCCATCTGGGGGGGTCCTGATCTTGTAGTTTATACACTGGCTCGGCCCTAGCAAACATCTGAGGGTAGCTTGTCTTATTGCAAGGTTGACTGAGTGGACAGAGGAGGGGGGGGATAAGGATGGAGCAGGTGGTGTGGGGGGTAGATCCGCTGGGACAGAGTCAGCGGTGAAGAGAGCGAGAAGATGATATTCAAGCGTGAACCTAACTGGTATTTGCCTGGTCCGAGGGCGACCGGCTTTTGGGCTAACGAGCCCAACGGGGTTGACTTCGGTGTCGGCATCCGGTGGGCGGTGTGGGGGGCGGGGATTGAACCCTCTAGTTCTCTGTTTTTCCCCCTTTTGGAGAACTCGTTTGTGTCCTTAGTTCTTTGACCAGGGGGGAGAGGGAAGGGGGGAAGGGGAGGGAGGGGGGCAAAAGGGGGTAAGAAAGGGGGGGGGGGCTGGGGGTTTCATTGGGGGGGGAGGGGACAGGTAGAATTGGACTGTCATGGAGCTTAGGGGGGGCAGGGTGGAGAGGGAGGGGTGAGCTGGCGGGGGGGGGACGGGTAGGAGATTGGGGGGAGGGGCGGGGGGGGGGGCAGAGGGGATAGAGGATGAAGTTTTCGGCGCCTTATTTTGGGGTCGCCTGCAAATTGTTCATACAAAGCATGTCATGCATACAAGAAACGCTTAAATATTAGGTAGATGGTCAATTATCTCGATAATCCATTTATACTGTTGTTTCATTGTAGACTTCAGAGTGGGTGACGGGGGGGGGGAGGGGAACGGCGGGGAGGGGGGGGGGGCGGAGAAGGCCCGGGGTGGGTGGGAGGAGGGGAGGGGTGACTACTAGTGGGGGGGGGGGAAGGAGGGGCATGACGGTGATGGGTGACTGTTGGGGGGGGGAGGGAGGAGGAGGGGCTGGCGTTTCAGCGCCTTGGTTTGGCACGCCTGCCCAATAGGCAGATAAGTCTTCCCTTTAAGCAGTCGCTTGCACCTCATCCATTTGTATCACTGGTAGTTGATCCACCACTGTTACTGTGATGATCCCTTTAAAGCGATATATCTTATTATTAGAATGTGTCTTGGGAGCATGTGAGGGGGGGCGTTTATGTTCTCTGTTGGGTCCTTGGGGGAGGGGCACAGTGGGGTAGGGGCGGGGGGGGGGGAGTATGGGGAGGGGAGAGGTGGGTGGTGGGGGTGAGCGGGGGTGCCTTGGGAAGGGAATGTGGAGGGGTTGCTCTGTGCCTGTAGGTCTAACGGGATTGTTCGGCTCGTGCTGTGTCGCGACCTCTCAGGGTCATGTGCTTAGCTCTGGGTGCTATTACATCCATTATCTCGTATCGGGGCATCACCACGGACATGGTATCTTGGGACTCTTGGTCAGCCGGTGAGGTGATCATTGTCGTGGGTGGCTCAGCGGGGGGGGGAGGTCTTTGGAGGGGGGGGTTGGGGAGAGGGCGGGGGGGGGGAAGGGCGGGGGGTGGGGAGGGGGGACGGATGCCAGGAGGAGGGGGGGGTTGGGGGATATTTGGAGGTCTAGGGGGGGGGTGGCGGTGGGGTGTTGCGGTATTTATATTAGAGTCAGATATACAGGAGATGCACACATAATCACATTGATATTACACATTCGTGGTACATGTTGACAATAAGACCGCAGTAGTCCCAGTTCCGATATCGTCCAGGTCTTAGACACTTGTACCTTGGTTATACTTTAGTTCACATTTGTAAGACAAGTGGGACAAATACACCGGGGTGGGCTCGACCGCCGCCGTGGGAGGGGGGGACTGGGGGACCTTTGTGGTGGGGCTCGCAGTACCCGAGGGGGGGGGGAGGGGGAGTTGGGTGGCGGGAGTGATCAGGGGTGCTTCGGGGAGGGGTCGCGTGAGGGTTACTCTGCGCCTATAGATATAGATATACGCCTTTAAGTCTAATGAGCTTGTTCTGCTCGTGCCGAGCCGCGACCTCACATGTGATCGGCTCTGGGCGTTGTTACGCCCATCATTTAGAATCGGGGCACTCCCGGGACGCGACGCAATGGGGCAGCAGGTGAGGTGATCCTTGTCCTGGGTAACTCTAAAGGGGGGGGGATGGGAGTGGGGGGGGAGATGGGAGTAGGGGGAGGGGTGGGAGTAGGAGGGGGGGGGGGGTTGGAGGGGGAAGTGGGAGGTCCGGGGGTGGGGTAGCGGGGGAGGCGCTGCGGGAATTGGCTTAGGGTCACATTTGCATTAAATGAACAGATATTTACCATGATATTACACATTTGTGAGACATGTAAGCAATAAAATCTAAGTGGCCCCGGCTTCCGCAGTGCCCCGGTCTGAGACACTAACACGTTGGGTATTCCTTGGTTCCCAATTATATGATCTGTACTCCGGGGTGGACGCAGTCGCGGGACCTTTATGGTGGGGTTCGGTATTCCCGGGCGTGTTTATTGCTCTATCGGGGGAAAGAAGGGGGGGGGGCGGACTAGGGAGGGGGAGGGGGGGGGAGGAGAGAAGGCGCTTGGGTATGGGACTATGCAAGGGTTGTTGTGAGTCTATGGTCACGTTCTGATGTGTGTGTGGGTCAATTGCGTCTGTGCACAGCTGTTTGGAGTCGAGCGGACGTCACGTGCCCGTGTTCCACCGGACTCCAAGTCTTAGAGTGTTTCAGGTGCTGCGGTATTCTGTGCAACTGGGTTGGCTCGTGGATGGACCCGTATGTATTTGCAGGTAAGAGGGGTTTAGTTTTAGTTTCGGAGGGGGAGGGTGGTTTAGTGGGAGGTGGGGGAGCGGGAGAGGGGGGGGGAGATTGAGGTGAGGGGGCTGGGGGGGGGGGTTCGTTGATGGCCACCTGTAGTAGTTGATCTTAGTTCTAATGTATCACAGAATTGGTTGTTTGGGGTTGAGGGTGCTGAGTAGGCTGTGTGATGTAGGTTGACTCGCTGTGTGTCTAAATTGGTGCATTATAGGTATGGGGAGGGGGGGAGGGCAGGTCTGGGGGGGGGCAGATAGGGCGCTAGGTAGGGGGGGGTACTGAGGAGAAGGGTGGGGGGACTACGGGTGGGGAAGGGGGGGGAGGAGTAGCTATGGGGTGGGGGGGGGAGGTGGTCTGTTCTGTGTTATGGTAACAAGGGGGCTTTATAACGTAGCTATAACTTGGTTTACAACGGGGGTTTGAACTGAACTCGCGGAAGGTTGGGGGGGGGGGGGGGATGTGAGGTGCTTGACCCAGAGAATGTGTTTTATAGTCTCCGCCAGGGTTACAGCTTCGGTAACAGACAGAATGATGGGGAGGGACGGGGCTAGTACGCCTACATGGAGCCCAGAACTAATGTTTATCTGGGGGGGGTGGGGGGTAGCCAAACCTGGTCTAGGCGGTGTCCACGGTCAGGTCGAGGAGTTCCCAGCGGGGCCTGGTCGGTAAAATTACCAGTGGATCGGGTTTCCCCTCTCCTGCCTCCGCGCTTCTCAACTCGCCTGTGTTTTTTGTGTAGGTGCAAATACTGGCTTTTCAAACAAAGCCGTGTGGTGCAGGGGTCTCCTTGGTTAGCTGGGCAGCAAAACAGCAGCAAACAGGACTGCATCGACACGTCAGCTTAATCCATAGCCTCTGGAAGGGCGGCATAGGGTGCGGGTCTCCGGGTTGCTCCTCACGGGGTTGCTTCTCTCGGGGATCATGGCTGTTCCACTGGGTGTTCAGGTCTGCTGCTCCTGCTGGCCGGCCAATCTCTCCGAAGCTCGCGTGGTTCTCCGCTCCTGGCTTGCCTCTCGTGACCCTCTCCGTGTGGTGCGCTGTGTTTGGGGCAGCATCAGGCCTAGTTCTCGGGCGAGTCCTTGCATCTCCTCTGGAAGCCTGATGGATCTCTGCTTCCCGCCTCTGCTGACCACGAGACGGAACGGGAATCCCCAACGGTAAGGGATGTTGTTGTCGCGTAGCAATTGAGTGAGTGGCTTGAGTTCTCTGCGGCGTTCGATCGTGATCTTGGCGAGATCACTGAAGATCTGTACCGGCTCATTTTGGAAAGTTAGGTTGTTTGCCTCTCTGCTCGCCGCCATCACTTTCTCCTTGGTGGAGTAACTATGGAGGCGTACTATGATGTCCCGCCTTCGTTTCGGATCATTTGAGTGGGGACCTAGTGCGCGGTGCGCCCGGTCTATTTCTAGATCTCTTTTTTCCAGGCCCTTGCACAGATTGTTGAAGAGGTCGACCAAATAAGGTTTTATTAACTCAGGGAGAACCGTTTCCGGGACATTCCGAATCCTGAGATTCTGTCGCCGGTCCCGGTTCTCCTGATCCTCGATGCTGTCTTTCAATAGCCTGACCTCCTCCCCCAAGCGCATGATCTCGTCGTCGGCAGCCGCTTGTGCTTGTAGGGATTCCTCCAGCTTGCTCTCGAGATCTTCTGTTCTCTGTGTAAGGCTGCCCGCAGGCCTGTCACCATTTCTCTGAGTTCCTGTTTGAGGGTCTTATGCAATCGATCGTGCATATTGGAGAGAAGTTCCTCGAGGTAAGAGCGCGTGATTTCCCTTTCCAGGGCTGGTTCCTCTGCCTGCGCGCTTCCCTCTCTTTGCGGGGATGCGGCCGCGTGGTGATCGGCGCCATCTTGGGGTCCCTGCATGCTCGCTGGGCCGAGTTTTTGCTGCGGCTGAAAAAACTTAGGAACGCCTTTGGAAGTTGGCGTTTTTGCCTTCTGGGGCATGCTGCGGGGTTCAGACACCTTGTGGGGCTGTTTGCAGTCAATTTCGAGGGGGGGAACGTCTTTTCTTATCTTTTTATTCGTGAGGGTTCTCAGAGCTCCCTGACTAACCCACCATCTTGGATGACGTCACCGGAAGTCTCTCCATATTAACATGTTTTTTAATATGGTTCATAATGATTTTACTAAATTGGTAAAGACACATAAACCGGGTAATATTAAGCATAATTTGAGTATGCAGGAAAGTCTAGCTCTGAAACATTTGGAAGCTAATCCAGATCTTATCATCAGACAGGCAGATAAGGGAGGCGGTGTAGTTCTCCAGAATCGGAAAGATTACGAACTGGAGGCTCACCGTCTTCTCTATGATGCCTCCTTTTATAAACTACTTAAGAAAGATCCTACTGGTGATTTTATCATTCTACTTAAAGAATTATTGAATGAAGCATTAGAGGATTTAGTCATCACAAAAGTCGAGTTTGATTTTCTATTTAATGCCTCCCCCAAAATTCCAATTTTTTATCATTTGTCCAAAGTCCATAAATCTATTTCTAACCCACCTGGTCGTCCCATAATTTCGGGAATTGATTCTCTTACTGCGAATCTTTCTTAGTATGTAGATTTTTTTCTACAAGTGTATGTTAGCCAGTTGCCCTCGTATCTTAAGGATACATCCTCTGTCATACAAACTTTTCAGGATTTTGAGTGGAAGAGCACCTATAAATGGATTTCCTCTGATGTACAGGCGCTCTACACCCATATCCCACATGACAAGGGACTCCAAGCTGTTAGATCCTTCTTGGAGACAGATACCTCCTTACATCATCTCAATACTGACTTTATCCTTAAATCGATAGAATTCATCCTGACCCATAATTACTTTATGTTTCTCAAAGAGTTCTTTTTACAGGTTTGCAGAACTGCAATGGGCACAAGATTTGCTCCAAGTTTCGCAAACCTGTATATGGGTCAGTGGGAGTCACAGAGCATTTGGAACAACAACCCCTTCGGACACCATATCGTCATGTGGCGTCGCTATATTGACGATATTTTGTGTGTCTGGGAGGGGGATGATTTGTCCGTTTGCTCTTTCCTTGCATATCTGAACACCAATGATAAAAACCTGGTGTTCACACACGTTTCTTACTCCACTACCATTAATTTTTTGGATCTACAATTGACTGCGTTGAATGATGGTAGTATTTCCACTAAAGTCTTCTTTAAAGAGATTGATGCCAACAATCTGTTGATGGCAACGAGCAACCACAAAAGATCGTGGATTAGCAACATCCCTAGAGGACAATTTATCAGAATTAAACGCAACTGTAGTGGAGAACATGATTTTGAGGAGCAATCAAAGTTGTTATTTGATAAATTCATCGAAAGAGGCTACTCAAGCGTAGATTTATGCAGGGATCTTGATTTAGTAAGAGGTATGGATAGGCAGACCATGTTAGTCCCCAAAACTAAGGAACAAAAATATGACCAAACAAATTTGTTAGAAGTACCATTTATTACCACGTTTAACTCAGTGAGTAAGAAAATAGAGAAAATTATTCATAGACATTGGGCTATTTTATGCAATGATCCAGTTTTAAGTGATCGCCTTTCAAACACTCCTAAATTCATTTATAGGAGGGCCAGTACCCTAAAAACTCACTGGCTCCCAGTGATGTGGGTTTTAATTGTGTCAATCCTGCCCCTGTTACTTGGATTGGAGACAAACCAGCTGGTAATTTCCAGTGTGGTAACTGTTCAGTTTGTAAAAACTTACACCCAGAAAGGAAAACATTCAGGTCTTTCGCTAACGGTGAGAGCTTTGTTATTGATTCCTTTATCAACTGTAATTTGACTTACACTGGCGACACACTTTATTGAAGTGTGGCCAGTTCCGCAAGCCGGGAGATTTCCCGGCTTGCAAGTGGCAGCCCCTCGGCGTGCCGCGCGTCACCGATGCGCGGTCACGCGTCATCGGGTGCCTGCGCCCCCTGCACGCGCGTCCAGGGCTCCCCGAGGGAGCCCTGGTGTCCCGCGATGTGGGGGACGGCGGCAGGAGGTTCCGGGGGACCCGGCGGACCCGGAGAGGAGAGGGGGAAGCCGCGATCGGCGGGCCTCTCCTCCGCTGCTTCGGGGCGCGCCCGGCACCCTCCGGCGCGCGCCAGGTAACTGCTGCGGCCGAGAACGGGCAAATGCTCGAATAAACTCGGCCGCAGCAGTATGTTGTCTATTTGGTGAACTGTGAGTGCGGCCTTCAATATATAGGTCGCACTAATAGATGCCTAAAGATTCGCATACAGGAGCATATAAGAAATATCAAAAATGGTTATGAGAAGCATAGCCTCTCCCGTCATTATGCATCACACCATAATAAAGATCCCTCTAAACTTTGGTTTAAGGGTATAAAATTGGTTTCTAAGGAAAGGAGGGGAGGCGATAGAATCAAAAGCCTCTCCCACCAAGATACCTATTGGATTTACCAAATGGGCTCGCTGACCCCTAATGGGTTAAACGAGGATATAGACATTTTGTCCCTGTATTGAATCTTTGGATATTTTCCTTTGCTTTATATACTGTATATGATTGCTTTGTACACACCTGTATGTGTCTAATAGTGATTTTTCTCTTTTAGAGCTTGTCATCTACATTGACTTATTATATATATATATATTTTTTATAACACTGTTTTTATAGATTGTATTTTATTGTGTATAGGTTCTGTTTCTTTTAATAACACTGTGTTTGCAGCTTTGTGAATGAGCTTTTTGATGAACCTTCGCTGATTGGTGCAGCAATTATGACACCTTAATGTTTATTGGATGGCTGACATATAAATATGTACTCCCCCAGCTGCATGTATTCCCTCATGAAGTAACTTAGTGTTACGAAACGCGTTGGACTGTGTTTCATGCTCAATTCTTATTCCCATATTGTGTTTTATTATCTTTATTTGAACCCCCGTTGTCCCCTGTGGCAGCCCATCTGACAGCCTGTGTCTCCCTGTGAGCCGAGTGGTGCCATGCGCCATTGCTGTGACAGCCGTGAGCCCTGTACTGGTAGCGAAGCTAGTGACGTCATCAGCGGGCGTCCCCACGTGGCACAGCGGCGTGCTATCGGCTTAATACAGTGGAGTCACTGACCGAGACTGCTGTATACCACTCTGGGACTCTGAACCCCCGTTGTCCCATGTGGCAGCTGATTCCCGTTCTGTCAGCCTGTGTCTCCCTGTGAGCAGAGCGGTGCCGCGCACCATTGCGGTGACAGCCGTGAGCCCTGCACTGGTAGCGAAGCTAGTGACGTCGTCAGCGGGCATCCCCACATGGCACAGCGGCGTGCTATCGACATGATACAGTGGAGTCACTGACTGGGACGCTGTATACAACTCCGGGACTTGTATGTATTGATCCACACCGTGGACTAATCATTTTACAACAGAAAGACGGAGTGAGTGTGATCCATCGATCCAGAGGGCTCCACCGCCGTGTTTGATGATTGCTGGTCTGCTGTTCTTCCCTTCACATCGGGTGATGAGCGACGACTTCAGCTGTCCTGCTGTGTGGTAACCCCACTTATCCCTTGTCTGATTTTATCAATTTTGATGTACGCAGAACTTATTCTTCCTTAGTAAAGGTTGAGCCACCTCTCAAGATAGGCTGCAGACGCATCATCAGTGTCCTATAAGGTCGTTTCATTTGTTGTATTGCACATGATTTTCACTATTGTGTTTTAATACCTTTACACCAGTTATTAGCTGCGCACTTTTTTTCTTTTTGACTATACCTCTGGCTTCGGAATGGAGATGGGGAAGAGCTAGGACGGCTGCGGGTGCCCTAGGCCCGTAGTGACTGTCCAGGGACCATCTCCGGTGATATCTGAGAGAAGAGACTGTGATCCGGCAGGTGACTGCCAAGTACCTGTATTACTACAATAAGAGTAGTAATAATCCCGTTCCTGTTCTGCAATATTCCTCCTGTCTGGTGTGTGATCTAATTGGGGGGGAGAGTTACAGTTCTACCGTGGGAGGTTTCCTCCATATCCCTGGAGCCTACGGCAGATGGAGGCGCTGCACTGCTAAGTATTACGTGGGGTATGGACCCCAGAAGCCTGTTCCTTTGTCCCAAAGTTATCACGGAGGACTCAGCCCTCTTGTTACCAGCAGGTATGCACCACCCACATCCAGTAATGAACCCAATATGCGATTGGGGGGGAGAGAGAGCTCTCCAGAATATTGAAAGGTTACAGAGAAATGCCTTGTTTTGAAACTGAATGGTGGGACAGCTGGGTCAGGCAGTCCCTCTGTTAAATCCCAGCATTTCTGTTTTTTCTCTTGTGACTTATACATTTTTATTTATTGGAAGAACTGTGGGGGTAGAGCAGGGGGGTTATCCTCAACTGAAATTGAAATGTGGAGGTTCCCTCTTTTAATCTTGGGGCAGAACCTATGTGAAAGACCTATAAAGTTGTATAACTTTGGAGCTAGGTAAACGTAATTGCAATAAGAGACTAGTTAATCCTAGATGTACAAAATATATGCATTGAATAACATACCATATTTATAACATTGTTATGCCAAATGTAGGTAGGCATATTTAACATTTTACTGTTGGGTGTGTTGTTGGTCAGTCTTTCCAATGCTTGTATACTGATAAAGCATATCTTTACAAACAACAATCTTAAATGTTGTCTTGGTTTCAAGGTTGGGAAAACTAATCATGTACAGTATAGATTGTGTAATATTGAATGGAGAATGTACAGTATACAAATTCATACTCACTTGACTGTTCAATTTGTGATTAAGTTTAGACTGACCTTTCTGTAATATGTTGGAAAATCTGTTTGTATTCTAATCCACAGTGTATGTCCAAAAAGTATATATAATTTTCAATGTTTATAGTAGAGATCGGAGAGTTCAGGGGGGGGAAGCAAAATCCAAGACCCCCAAACTTCTAATGTTTGGAAAGCTTGTTTACGTGACTATTTGGCAGCAAGGAAGGAAAGAGAAAGTGTGGGGAAGGAGTCTTACTAGGCTAGATGTTAGGGAAGGAGAATAGAGCTGTAAGGTCCGGGGGAACACCTCTCTCTGAAGGGGTTCCTCCCGCGACTTTACTTAACCCCGCTCCAGCTCTGCCTCCTCGCCGCCGCGGGCGGGATCTTCCTTCTCCTCCGCTTCCCGCGGCGGCTACTGATCTCGCGCATGCGCGCGCACGGCCGAGGACCTTTACGTCCTCCCTCAGGAGGAGTACCCGCCCCCAGCTGAGGCCGCGCGCTCCTTCCCCGCGCGGCACACACGCCTGATACGTGTGCACCGCTCACAAGCTACACATCTAGCGCAGCTGTGGTAAGTTTCTCCCTACCAATCCCTATCTTCCCTGGGGCCGCTCCCTCGTTACTCCCCATCTCCCTATTGGTCCTTCCTCCTACTTATACCTTGCTCAGCCATTCATTCTTTGGCTGAGCATTGCTTTGTATGACCTGTGTTAACCACGGTCGTGCCTGCCCCAGTTCCTGTTTCTTTGTCTGCTTAGTGATCCCTTGTGTACCGAACCGGCCTGGCTGTGGATCCGCTCTGGACTTCTACCCTTGGTTTGTATCCTGACCTCCTGGACTCCCCGACCCCTTTACCTCGGTTTGCGGATTCCGACCTACCTCCCGGTTCTGGACCCCAGGCTCTCGGTACCACCTATCTTCTCGTCTGGCGAGTATCTTACTTTATCTTATACTCCCAGACGGTTCCAGACGCCTATTTTCCACTTTCCAGGCGTGTCCCCGTAGCTGTGGGTGCAGTTTGTTACCCATCTCACCTCCGTTTCGGGGTCCCTCCTTGTCCGTGGTGAGCACAGCGTAACGAGAGCTGAATGAGCAAGCGTGGTCCAGTGGGTGTTTGCCCTGCTGGCACTAAAGAGGTTTTAGGAGATAGGTTTTAGAAGAGGCTAGAAATATGACATTCCACTAAACAGAACTGGGAATAACTTGGGTGACAATTCAGGATAGAGCAACCTATTACTTGCCCTGAAGTGAAATCCATCTTATGGACTACTGACGCAAGGAGCACACTGGGTCTATGGATAGAGTTGGGGTAAGTGGTAAGAGCAGATAGTCTTACTAGGGACTGCGGTTAGTCCAACCCAAAGTAAAGACTCCCAAAAACGTGGAACTGGCCAAACAAAAAGGACATTTTCGGTTTACTTTGGTGAATTTTATGTGTTTTTGCACCGTTTTGCATTGTCTGCCAGAAGTGAGTTGGTTGCTACAAGTTTTTCCACATTTTAGAGACTGTTTGCGAAAAGTTTGTACAATTTGAAAACTAAGCATGGAATGCCTGTCAACTCCAGTAGCAAGAAATATTGACCTCGCCTTAGCCAACCAGTTAGAAAGAAAATACCTAAGCCACATTCCACCTCCACGAATGCCAGGGCGGAGCAGCTTTCACTCAAACAAGAGTGTAGAGAGTTCAGCAATTATGGAAGCTCATTTCGATATTACCAGGGGAGTACTGCTGAACGAGACATGGGGGGGTGGAAGTTCCTTCATACTGTGTGCACCCTATAAGAGAAAGATGTTCACTGTGACAACTGTGGGGCCCCATTCCTGACTGAGTGGAAAGTGGAAACTCCAGTAACCTCATCTCCATACGATAACCAAGAGACTTTGCCTGTCTATTCCTCAGAGATTATAGTGTACCAAACAAAGCCGGCAGCAGAACTATATTCTCGGGAATCTCATCTGCGGAGGTTGGAGCAGCTGAGACATTGTGCTAAAGAGGTAAATCCTGAAACCATCAATGGTATAGAACCTTGTAACACTGAACAGAAGAAAAATGTTGTTCTTGGGACTCCAAAAGAACTCCATTGGCCACTGCAGAAGCCCCTGCCATTCCAGAACTATCATTGATTTTTACAGCTTTCTGCTGTAACTCAAATGCCATCCCTGATGAGGCCTACTTCAGTGCAGACGTGCTGGAGGCAGCCAGAACGAAGTGTCTAGATTCTAGCAAGTCCAAGTCTTCTGGGTGCTCACTTGAGCATCTCATAAGACACAGCTGACAAAGATCTATAGGGCAGTGTGGTTCATTCATATTTGGGAGGAATGGGATATGATTACCCATATGTCTCAAAGTGGCTCATTGATGTATTGCATACCAGGGACATTCTGATCTGCAGCACATGCATGAAACGTGGACCGCCTATTGCATCTGCGGCACTTGGACAGTGTATAATGTGTGTCTGGTGATGGGCATACAGTATGATAGATATATAGAGGGCTATAAAGATATATACATGCAGAGCACCTGGGAGCCTAAAATGTCCCATCCCCTCTTGTCCCCCGGTGCCTTGACAGGTAAAGTCAGTGCTGCGCAGCTCCGTGAGAAGAGTGTGGGATTGAAGAGCAGAAAGCATGCGAAGGAGGCAGAGCTAATTGGAGGGGGCAAAGCTATTCGGAGCTGAGTGGAGATCTGAGAGAGAGTCTGTGTGTGTGTTCAGTGAGGAGAGTGAGTTTATCGGACAGCAGGAGACTGAGGGGATGGGCTAGTCAGAGCAGATAGCATATAGCTGAGATGTGAGTGTGCCTGTGTCTCTGTTTTTGTCATTGTGTATCAGATACACATTGACAGGTACATATAGCGCCCCCCACATCCCCCAATGCCTAACAAAATGTATTATATATTTTCAGCAACCCCTGTTATGAATTAGAAATATGAAATACACTTGAGTGGAGTAATAAAATGGTAATAATAAGTCTTATTAGTATAGAAAGCTTCCAGTCCCAATGTAAAATAGGAGTAGTTTGTGACTCCTGGTGTCTAGTTGCAACTTCTATCTATATACAGTATGACTATGAAATATAAATTTTAAGAGCCGCCTAAGTAGTTAAAAATGATATATAAGGGGTGCACTCAGGGCTGAGGGTCTTCAAAATAGGGTTATCTGAGCAAAGTCTGGTGGTCTTCCTTAGGCTGAGATTATACCAAGAGCTGCAGGGCGGCATCTTGATTATAACGGGGAGACAGAGCAGAGTAGGCATGGAGGCGTGGCCCTCATTGGCTGAACCGCTCACTTGACATGGCTGTCGCCAGAGAAAAACAAATGTGGATGTCTCTTCCCCAGCTGTTCGTTTTGCAGTATGGCGCACCACGACTGTCGCCATCGGTAGGAGCACTTTAATTGTATGTATGCTACTTGTTTTGGCGCCAAGCAGCACCACGCGCGTGTTTCTGTATAAACACGGCTTAAGCCTCTGCTTGCTCCGTTAGCTCTGCTGAAATCCTTTTGCAACTTACAGGGACTCCTTCACCTCCCGGTGATCGCATTCCTTCACACTGTCAGATGTCAACGGTGCTGTAGCCAGATGATGTCGGCTCTGGTGTTGTCTCTTTATAGTGTCGTTGTTGAAGTCCCTAAGCCTTTGGTGCTGGCGCCCCTCTGTGCTGTCTATTGTATTGTACTGTATTGGAGCCCAGTAATGTAACTACAGAAGCCCACCGACAGGGCCTGGGTTCCCATAGAGCAGGCCTGCACAACACGCGGGCCGCATGCGGCCCACCGGCACATATTGAGCGGCCCGCAGCGGCTTTCCCTGTCCTCCTCCCTCCTGGGCCCGCTTTTCCCCCCCGCGAGCCCACTTTCATCACGCCCACGAGCCCGCTCTCCACATCCTCTCGAGGCGAGCCCACACTCCCCCTCCTCTCCCGCCTGCGAGTCTGCTTTCAGGACTGCACGCTCTATGCGTGTTGCACTTCCTGTGCCCGCTGTGCTAGTCCTGCCTGCTCTGCCGTCGTGAGGTGAGGTGCAGGGGGGGGGAGGTGAGGCGCAGGGGGGGAGATGTACAGGGGAGTGAGGTGTGTGGGGGGGTGAGGTACAGGGGGCGAGGTGAGGTGCAGGGGGGGTGAGGTGCGGAGGGGGTGAGGTACAGGGGTGATTTGAGGTGCATGGGGGGTGATTTGAGGTGCAAGGGGGTGATTTGAGGTGCATGGGGGGTGATTTGAGGTGCAATGGGGGTGATTTGAGGTGCATGGGGGTGATTTGAGGTGCATGGGGGGTGATTTGAGGTGCAAGTGGGTGATTTGAGGTGCATGGGGGTTGTTTTGAGGTGCATGGGGGTTGTTTTGAGGTGCATGGGGGTTGATTTGAGGTGCAAGTGGGGAGAGTGATGTGAGGTGCACGGGGGGAGAGTGATGTGAGATGCAGGTGGGGAGAGTGATGTGAGATGCAGGGGGGGAGAGTGATGTGAGATGCAGGGGGGGGAGAGTGATGTGAGATGCAGGGGGGGAGATTGATGTGAGATGCATGGGGGGGAGAGTGATGTGAGATGCATGGGGGGGAGAGTGATGTGAGGTGCAGGGGGGTATTTTGTGTTTGATGTGGAGGGGGAGTATTATGTGTGTGGGTGAGGGGGAGAGATGGGGTATGAGAGATATATGGGGAGTATCGCAAAGGTTGATAGTGAGGGTTCTGGGGGAGATTATGAGGATGATGATGAAGGGTGCTGGGGAGATATGATGAGGGGTGTTGGGGTTGATATATGAGGATGATGATGAGGTGCTGGAGGAGAGATGATGATGATGATGATGATTTTACCCGTGCGGCCCAATTTTTTTTTCCTTGGAGCAATTTATAATTGTTACTGATTTGTTCTACCTAAAAAAGCAATTTATATTAAAAAGAAAATACTAATACTTATAATTAGTAATCTTAGAAATATGTAGCTGGCAAATTGATGGGTGATTACCAAAACGATACTTTTTTTTAAAAGGTTCGTTGTTTCAGATTTATAAAAATAAAAATGTGAGTCAAAATCGAATCAACAATTTAAAAATAGATGGTATGGGTATGGTAAAAAAAAGGGGTTATAAAAAGTTGGTTATTAAAACAGAAATGAATATATCAAGAGAATAAAAAAAATACCGTATGTTATGAATGTGAAATGAGGTATGACTTCAAGGAAGGGTGTGTGTAATAAATTAGTAATAAAAAAACAGGAAAGGGATGGAAGTACTATTGGATATATAGTGGGAAGGAAATGCGTCATGGGTGGAACACTGGTTATTAGAAAACACAAATTATATAAAGGCTACAAGATCAACTTCCAGATTCAAAGCCAGTGATGCTAGAGTTTGAAATGTATTGATCCAGTAAGTTTCTCGTCGGAACAACTTGTTGAAGTGGTTTTAGAAGTGTAACTACGTTTTTGGGGCCCCACAGAAAAGGGCAAATTTAAAATGCTAAGTAAATATAGAGTTCCACTGGGTCCCTGGTATCTGAGGCCTGTGAGCTTCACCCTCTCACCCCCCTGACACACTTCCTCGCTCTCACACCACCTCTATTTCTCTTCCCCTTCTCATGCTCCCTTCGCATTCATCCCTCCCCTCATGTTTCCAGTCCCCCACTCACTGTCCCCCTCATGTCTCGCTGTCGTCCTCTTCGCCTTTCCCCTCTTTCTCACTCTTCCTCCCCATCTCACTCCTACCCCTCCCTCTCTTCCCCCCTCTATTACTCATCCTCAATCCCCCTCTCCTCCTCAGCCTCAATTCAACATTCTCCTCAATCCCTCCATCCTTCGCAATCCCCATCCACACTCACACTCTCTCTTCTTTCTCACACACACTCACACACCTATATATATATATATATATATATAGGCTGAACCGCTCACTTGACATGGCTGTCGCCAGAGAAAAACAAATGTGGATGTCTCTTCCCCAGCCGTTCGTTTTGCAGTATGGCGCACCACGACTGTCGCCATCGGTAGGAGCACTTTAATTGTATGTATGCTACTTGCAGACCTGCCTAAGACATGCAGATGAGCATACAGCTATATTTGCATATTTGCTTTCCTGTGGAGGGTTTTTGTCACTTTTTTTACTCACCATAACTTAACTCAGTATTATATATATATATATATATACACACACACACACACACACACACACACACACACACACACACACACACACACTTCCTCCCCCTCTCTAAGATTTTTACCTTGCGAGGTGGAGGGGATGGATAGGGCTGCTCCAGTCCTGGCCGCATTAGTTTGGAAGCTGCTGCAGTGAGAGTGACGGCAATGCAGGCGGAAGGTTTGGCCAAATTCTGGGTGGGGAAACATGCAGGAGGAAGAGCTGCGGAGTGACTGCTCTGCCCCCGCATCCAGCAGAGGCCCCAACTTCCAGGACTGGACTAGCATGGCCCCCTGCGTTCTCAGGCACCCTTGGGGTTCAACAACATGATATTTACGCCACTAAATGATTTCCTCCTCAAATTCCAAAATTAACCCTCGATCCCTTTTATCCTTAATCCATCTGGCTTACAGTTATGGAATTCAGCGAAGTGTTTTGATACACCATGAGTCTCTAATCCTTTCTCTGTATTCCTATTGTGCTCAAGAAAGCTTGATGGTTTTTTTGTCCTCCCTATATATTATTTTCTGCAAGGATATTCTAGTGCAGGGGTGCACAAACTTTTCCCAGTGCGCAACCTTGCCTGCTCTCCTCGGCGCCTCATGCCTCCCATCATTTGACGCCGGGTTACCAAGACGACGCATTTAGAAAGGGAAGATAAGTGTGTTATAGAGGACTCGCGCGGTACCAAGGCATTTAATTTAAATGCCTGTACACGTAACACAGAGGCATTGACGATTCCTGGACATTTATTTTACTCGTCCACATTCTGGTAAGATTTATGACTTTAAACATCGACTCACTTGCGCTTCTAATTATTGCACTTGATTAAATGCCCCGATGGACTTTATTATTTTGGGAGGACCCAGAGACAAATTAAAGCATTTGTGGCTGTACACCAGTCCAGTATTAGAGGTGCATTCTGCAGGGGTAGTTTGGATCAACCAGTTGCTAAGCTTTTCTTGGCAAGTGGACAACAGCTGTCGGTGTTATGATGTATGCCATTCAATCAGGTCATTAGACCTGTACGAGGGGGGAACTTTGGCCAACTCTTATCCAGAAAGTGTTTCTGGATACACAAACTCAACAAATTGGAAAGTTTCAATAAGGACCTCAGCAGTGGAATATTCACGATTATCCTCATGTATACAGCGAACTGCTACTCTTCGTGACTTGTTTACCTGGTTTCTGGGCAACAGGTATTCGGACACTAGGTTAACCATTCACCCCAAATTAAGTAGTGCGAGAACCCTCTTCTCATTCATCTTGTGCAAATGCCCAGAGATGGTTGTTCAAGGGGTCTTCTGGGGCAGGGCCATACATTGAGACTACAAAGAATAAGGTTTGACGCTATTTCATTGCATTGCTTCAGTACTGAGTGGGCAGGCTTTTGTTTTGTGCCCCCTCTCATGACCGTTTATACATTTAGGTATATAGTCTGTGCCTTTAGTATGTGAACCAGTGTCACTGGTGTCACTGGTGTTGTGTGAAGGCGGTCCCCACTCTTTAGCCCCCCTTATCCCTGATACGCTTTTACTGTTTCTGATAGAGTCTTGGGTTGTGGGAACTCTCTGGGACCATGGGTGCTCATTTGCTGCGATGTACCACTCTACTTGGGTCACTAGCTCATCTGCTGTGTGGGGGTCACTCTGGCTAACCCAACGGCGTAGCGGAGTCGCCTCAAGAACCGGTCCATGTTTCCTTATTCATTCTCAGAACAATGCAAGCAGGAAGATGCCTATAATATGAAGAAATCATATGTTTTGCTATATTACAAATGAGATTTATGTACATTATTCCCTGAGGTGAAATTATACTCAAATCCACAACTAACTTCAGTTTTGAAAAAGCCAAAATGTTAACTCGTCTTATTTCTTTCTCAGATGTTCTACCCAACTACTTAACAGAAGACACAAACCAGTTCAGCACAGTTTCCAATGCCTCTTCTGGTGGCCTCTGCAATGAAGGACTGTTGTCACCATTACACGTAGATGGAATTTTTAACAGGTTGCCAAAACAAATACTTGAAATAAATCAAGAATTACTTCAGTCTGGAATCATTTACTTACCAGGTATGTATACAGATGCGTGATTTCAGATTATTAGCCTAGTGTCATACAAATATTTTTCTATGGTATGTTTCAAGTTTACATTGCATAAGTGTCTTACACATTATGCTGAGTATGCTCATTTGCATGTTATTACCCAGGATCCATGACTGCAATTTTACCACTTTATGAATTGAGATAGTTGGGTGGATGTATCACGTTTGAGAAACCTGGGGCAGACATGAAAATGCTTTATTTACTGTCTATTAGATAAATGAAAGGTACAGCATAGGCTTCTTCTAAATTTCACAGCTACCTTATTGTAATAAATGTAATGTTAATTGTTTAGGAAATAAGGTGAAACCTGGATAGTATAACATACATTTTTAATACATGTAGTTATTTATTCCATTGCATAACTTGAAGGTTTATTGAAGTCCATATTGTTACGAACTGTGGTTAGTTTCATTTGGGGATGAAATAGGGTGACCAGATTTTCAAAATGAAAAACCGGGACACAATAAAAAATTATTTATAAAACAAATTACATCATGTAACGCATCCCGTTGCGAGACGAGACGAGACACTGACGTCAGGCAGTGACATGTTGCCATGACAATGTGGCATCACGTGATGCCTCGGCACCATAATGCGTCCAGTTGGTGGGGGCTGCAGTGTGTGTCTGTGTGTATAGGAGGTGGGCCCTGCAGTGTGTGTTTGTGTGTTTATAAATAATGAAGACATTAATTAAAATTAAAATAATTAACCAATTAAAATTAAATATATAATTGACATAAATAAAAATTTAATAAAACAATTTAGGCATTAATTAAAAGTAAGACTTTTAAAAATGTGACATTCTTGACCTTGTGTGTATATTACACTTGGCAAAATAGGGTCTCTTGCTCTCCTGGTGGCAATCAGTGACATCACTGCCATGCAGGTCACAGACAGCTTTCCCGGGGCCCAGGAAGAACGTTTTCACCGGGGCCCCTACCCACGTTTCTGCAATCTTGCGAGAACCCCCCCTTCTCACACACCTCCTCACTCTCACCCCACCTCACACTCCCCAGTCACCCATTCCTTCCCCCCCTCTCTCTAACACCCCCACCCCCATGTATTTTTCTCCCCTCCCCACACTCAACCTCCCTCCCCAATATACGTGCACACACAGTGATGCACACACAGTGACACACACCCTCCCCTCCTCATACTTCCCCCTCCTCTCCTACTTCCCCCTCTCCTTATACCTCCCCCTCTTCTCCTCCCCATATACCTCCCCTCCTCTCCTCGTACCTTCCGCTCCTCATACCTCTCCCTCCCCATCCTTTCCTCATACCTACCCTCTCCCCCCTCATATCTCCCTCCCTCCTTATATCTTCCCTCCTCATACCTTCCCCTCCCCTCCTAATACCTTCCCCATCCCTCCTCATACCTTCCGGTCCCCTCCTCATACCTTCCCCATCCCTCCTCATACCTTCCCCATCCCTCCTCATACCTGCCCCATTCCTCCTCATACCTGCCACATCCCTCCCCATACCTTCCCCTCAACTCCTCATATCTCCCCCTCCTCATACCTTCCCCTCAGCTCCTCATAGCTCCCCCTCAGCTCCTCATAGCTCCCCCTCAGCTCCTCCTATGACACACACACAGACAGACAGGACACACACAGACAGACAGGACACACACAGACAGACAGACAGGAGACACACAGAGAGAGAGAAGCAGCTCACTCCATCCGGCCCTGGTACTAAGCCCCGCCCCCAAGATCCTCTGACCTCCAACCAATCCCCTGTCTACTCTCTAAAGCCCCCACAATCCCCCGGCATTCCAACATGGAAAAGATACTACCCGGCTGCTGCTTCCTCCTCCTCCTCGGCGCCACTGCTCGTTCTCCCCTGCACATCGCCGCGCACTCCCCCGCGCATCATCGCCAACTCCCCCACGCACCAGGGAGAAAAACCGGGACATTCCCGGGACGGATGGGCAACCGGGACAGCCCAGCAAAAACCGGGACTGTCCCGACAAAACCAGGACGAATGGTCACCCTAGGATGAAACAATGAGGTGTTCTTTCATAACTGATCAGCTGATGTTCTTCAAGTTTTTCTGCATCATTTTTAAATAGGTTTAGCTGACATGGTTTTACAAAGTGAACTAATTAGAAACAGAAAACAAATTCTGCCAAAGTGTTGTGTTGTAATTCAGCTTGAGTAGACCAGTAAATATTTGCTGTTTTTTGTAGTTTTGCAAAGTGAATAGTGTATCTATTTGTATTGCTTTAGTATACCTTAAAACATCTTCTCACAGCTTGTTTAATATTTACTCCATCGATTAGAAAATGGATAGGCATACAGTATTCTCTCTGTTTTGTTCTAAAAATATTCCAACATGTTGTCTTTTGTTACAAATTCCTATCAGGAAACAGAGACCGGAGTGGAAGGGCAGTAGTGCAAGTCTGTGCAAGAAATACAATCTGGTCCAAAGAACATTGCATAAATTCAGAGCTTGTTCGTCTTCTAATGTATTATTACAGTATACCACGGTATGTTCTTTTACTTCAATGCTTTAACCTGTTCACTGCACATTTAGAAATTATGATAATTAAATTATAGTAATGATGTTTATAGGCTCATACAATTCCTAACAGAAGTACCAGTAACTTGATAATTTTGAGATGGGTGACCAAGTACTGTAAGTAGTTCGGTTTCTTAACAAAAGAAATATTTACCCCATCATTCTTACAGATATAAATACAAATTGTTCTTTCAGGTCAGAGACTTTAGTAACTTCCCATCTCAGCCTGCTGACTAATAGTAAATCACCCTTCTATTTTGTTGTCTTTGGCCCTGATCCACAAAAGGGTGCTTAACTTTTGCATACCTTTACTCCCATTTATAGGAAGGGAGTAAAGGACTGCTAAAGCTTAGCACCCTTTGTGGATCAGGGCCTTGTCTGTAAATGTTGGGCATTTTAGTGCTATAATTTGGCTTTCTATGGAACAGGTGACCTAAAGTTATTTTACTTAATCAACTGCTTATCTCAAGATCACAGGATAGTTGAAGAGCAAAGAAGCTCTTGGGTGCATTTTAAAATAGTATTCGTTTACGATTGCAGTGTGTTCTCAATAAATTTGCAGACAACTGCTGCTTTACACTGCAATCTTTAAACAAACAATTGTTAATCACTAGTTCAGTATGTCAATAATTTTCCATGTCAGTTGTGTTTCCTGCAGCTGCTAAGAAGCTTCCTGAATTTTTCTGCTCTGATGTGGTTATTTGTGAGGAAGCCTGCGTGTTTTAGAATAAGTTGGAAAATTGAATCAAATGTATTTTACTAACCACCTATACTCATAAACCCAAAGAATAAATTTGTTTTAAACGTTTCCCCAATACTCCTGCAGATATGACAAGCACATGTCCTGCGGCTACAGCAAATCTAATAGTCCAAATTATTATATTTCTTCTTTGTTAGCAGTGGAGAATTGTACTCGGACATGGTGTCATTTTCACACATACAAAAAAAAGAGAATTTGATATTTTTAATTTTAATATTTGCCTTCATAGTTCCTCATATTGACATTCCCCAAATCAGAAATTGATTCACACAGGTCAAAATTGGATCAAATAACCTTTGTACTTCGGCTCTTATATCCTCTCTTGGAGGTTGCCTAAATATATACTGTATGCCCTCATATATAGGCCTTATTTCAATTCTGATTTAGGTCAATGGCCGGTGCAATCAGCCATTTCAGACCTTATTGAATAAGAGCCACAGACACCATATGTATCAGATCTCATAATTTTCAAAGGATTTTAATTGAAACATGATCCTTTTGAAGTGAAACTTTTTTAGCGGCACCTACCACATGAGCAAAATTCAGTGGCCGTGAATGGAGTTGATGGAGACGGAAGTCAGTGGTGACGGAAGTGATGTCACTGCTGGCATAAAAGGCCATCAGCAACATTCACTGCCACTGAATTTTTCCAGCTTCCACCAGCAGGAGTGAGACACACACACACACACACACACACACACTGAGCCACCAAACACACCCTCGTACCCTCCCACCCACCCCCCCTGAGCCGCTGAGCACGCCCTCCCATCCCACTCGCCCCCCGTGAACCGCCGAGCACACCCTCCCTCCCCAGTGTGCCGCCAAGCACACCGTGAGCTGCTGAGCATCCCCCCAGTGAGCCGCCGAGCATGCACTCCCGCCCCCCTTGTGAGCCACCAAGCACCCCCTTCCCTTCGTGAGCCACCGAGCACAACTCTCCCCCCCCCCCCATATCCTCCCTAGTGAGTCTCCGCCGAACGCCCCCCGTGTCCCCGGCTGGCTCCAACAGAAGGCACCAGCAGCAGGGCACAGCCGGGGGAGAAAGTGGGGGCTGCTCCGGACGGGGGGCTTTGACACACACACTGACACACTCTGACACACACGCGCACACTGACACACACACGCGCACACTGACACACACGCGCACACTGACACACACACGCGCACACTGACACACACACGCGCACACTGACACACACACGCGCACACTGACACACACACGCGCACACTGACACACACACGCGCACACTGACACACACACGCGCACACTGACACACACACGCGCACACTGACACACACACGCGCACACTGACACACACACGCGCACACGCCCACACACACGCCCACACACACGCCCACACGCCCACACACACGCCCACACACACTGACACACACACGCCCACACACACTGACACACACACTGACACACACACTGACTGATATACCCAAACACATACTGACACACACTGACTGCAACACAGACACGCACCCACGCTGACTGATGCACCCACACTGACTCACACACGCACTGACACACACTGACTAACTGACATACACACACACACTCACTGACTGACATACACACTGGCACACAGTGACGGACACACACACTGGCTCACACACACACACACTGACTGACACACACACACACTGACTCACACACAGACACAAACAAGTATTTCAATAACTATAAATATAGAAGTGCAAATACCTAAAACACGCGTTCTAAGTCAAACTTCTTTGCGTATTGGCACTGAAATTGTGATTTGATTTTTAATTAAAAACATCACCATTACAAATACAATTTCTGTGACAAAAGACAAAGAAGTTTATTTAAAATGCACGTGATCAGCACACAACTTTTTTTTCCTGAAAACGTAAATGTTTTTAAAATTGTATTGAATATATTGACTGTGATTTATATATGTGTAGTCTTTATAGATTCAGTGGACATATGGTGCAACTAATGGGATACCCAGAAACTATTCATCAAATTAACTAATTTCTCCACTCGCAGCAGTACTTGATGCATAGCCTCTACAATGAAATGTAAAACCATATTACTGACATACAACGCTCTCAACGATGCTGCTCCTCCTTACATTTCAGCCCTAGTCCCCAAATATATCCCTTAACGACCCCATGCATTATACCCACGACATCCGCCTCTGCTCCTGCCTTATTACCTCCTCTCACTGCTGCACACAAGAATTCTCCCATGCTTCCCCATCTCTCTCCCTGGAATTCCTTTTTCACACACCATCAGACTTTATCCCATGTATGTATGTATATATGTATTTATTTATATAGCGCCATTAATGTACATAGCGCTTCACAGTAGTAATACACGTGACAATCATATAAATAACAAATAACTACAAATAATAGACCATGGGAATAAGTGCGTCAGACATAAAAGTAACATTGTGGAAGAGGAGTCCCTGCTCCGAAGAGCTTACAATCTAATTGGTAGGGAGAAAGGCAGGAGGGAGGGAGAGGGAGGAATAGGAATGGTTCAGTAATGTCAGAGCGAGGAGAGGAGGAACACCACGCCTCCACCCCTGCCATCAGGGCGCAGAGTGTGGGAGAAAGGGCAGCTTCCAGAGCAGAGTCAGACTGAGTGAGCCAGGTCTCAGTTATAGCAAAGAGGAGCAGAGCATGAGAGCGAAATAAGTCCATGCACAGAGAGGAACTTGTTAGAAAGGGAGTGAGCATTCCAAATGGCACAGGAGAAAGGGAGAGAGGCGGGAGGGTGACAGGGGATGGGTATGAGGTTTGAGGGGTTGACACCAGATGGAATAGAAGTTGCATTTGGCAGGCGAAAAAGAGAGCATGTAGAAAGAAGACGGGCCAGGATTGGGAGAGATATCCCAAGATGCATTGATAGAAAGAGAATGTGTGAGGATGATTTGTAGGGGTGTGTTTTAGTGCAGGGGCTATAGCTTTGTAGTGACAGAGGGCGCTGGTAAGAAAGTAGTTCATGTGAACTGAGAAGTGGCGAAGAAAGGAGAGATGGAGATATGAACAGAGTTGGAGACATAATGAGGCTGGTAGTGCATAATTTGAAAAGAAGTTACATAGTTGCATAATAGATGAGGTTGAAAAAAGACGTACGTCCATCAAGTTCAACCTATGCTAAATTTAGACAAATTTAGACAAGCGAGGCCATAGCAAATATAAATAGTAGAGGTGGCATCACAGCAATAGTAAACTGCAGAGATATGCAGTCTGGGATAGATAATATCCTCCTTTCCAGTGTAGATCTAATCCAGGAATCAGGGCCAGTAGGTGTTGTACACTTGTTCACTCCTTTTGAACTCCCTTTTAAATGCCACTATGTTTGCTACTTAAACAGGCTACTTGACATGGGCTGCAGACCGCTTTCAGACATTCAAAAACTCTCGCTCACCTTTTTAAGGAAGCCATACTGGCATACTCCTAACATCCACCCATAACCATATTGATTCCAGCTGTACGGCTGGACCAAACTCCATGCTATCTAACATCCACATCCCCAAACTTTAATAGATCCAGCAGTGTGGCTACACCATACTCCATCCGGAGATATACTCCACCCCACAATGAGCAACTGCAACTACCTTTTGATTCAACATTGCCCATTATTCATATCTCAGGAACAGGGCCTTCTGTATCTGTTTGCGCTTGTCTGTCCTTACTTGTATGTCATTCAATTTATATAATTGATGTCACTAATTAGACTGTAAGCTCCTCGGGGCAGGGACTCCTCTTCATTAATGTTACTTTTATGTCTAAAGCACTTATTCCAATGATCTGTTATTTATATTATCTGTTATTTATTTGATTACCACATGTGAAGCGCTATGTACATGAATGGCGCTATATAAATAAAGACATACAATACAATACTCTGTACGCCCACTGTACCACACTGTTGAATATGTTGGTGCTTTACAAATAAATAATAATAGTAATAATGCACCATCTAATGGGTGCTGTGGTCAACTTCTTCCAAATGCCACGCTGCGGGGGCTCATATGCTAAGGACATTTTGGAGCAAATTTGGTACATATTGCATCATTTTTGTGTTCAAAAATGTGTTTTTGTGTTCAACTATCAACTTGTGCAACTCCTGTCTCATTCCTCAACCCTCAACTAATATAACCATCCCAAATTATCAGAAATAGTGTGATCTGGCTTGGCATCATTCACTGAAGTTGCAGCAATATGACATTACTTTAATTTAATCCATTAATTTCTGATTTTAAAGGTTTGTTAAGAATTTAAGATTTGTTTCATAAGCTTTGCAGGCTTGAATGCACAATTATAAAGTTTCATTGAATGAACAGTAGTTGCTTTTGTCTCGTTTTAAGATGAATTGGATTTTTAGAAAAACAACTCAAGGTCTACTAAAATGTTTTTGTATGCAAAAAAAGAGGGAATTGCCTAGTGACTGTATGGTGGAACTTCAGGCTGATACTAGCTAATTGGGACTGCACCATTAGCAGTTCTGACTGTGATGTGACTGACATCACCTCAGGATGTTAACCAAAAATAGGTTTTCCAAATAACAGTTCATTGATGAGCAGCATTAGAGATAATAATTTGTACCGCGCCAACATATTCCACAGTATAATGTGAGAGGGAGGACAATATTATATGGCAAAAGATTACATATACAGATGTGTGAAAAAGAAAGTATACCCTCTTTGAATTCTATGGTTTTACATATCAGGACATAATAACAATGATCTGTTCCTTAGCAGGCCTAAAAATTGGTTAAATACAACCTCGGATGAACAACAACACGTGACATATTACACGTGTCATTATTTATTTAACAAAAATAAAGCCAAAATGGAGAAGCTATGTGTTAAAAACTAAGTACACGCCTACTGCTTCCATAGGAATTAAGATGCTAAGTAGCAGACAGGTGCTGCTAATCAAATGCCCTTGATTAATTGATCATCAGCAAGTGTGACCACCTCTATAAAAGCCGAAGTTTTAGCAGTTTGCTGGTCTGTAGCATTCAGGTGTGTGTTAACACAATGCCAAGGAGGAAAGACATCAGCAATGATCTTAGAGAAGCTATTGTTGCTGCCCATCAATCTGGGATGGGTTATAACGCCATTTCCAAACAATTTAAAGTCCATCATTATACAGCGAGAAAGATTATTCAAAAGTGGAAAACATTCAAGACAATTGCCAATCTTCCCAGGAGTGGACGTCCCAGCAAATTCACCCCAAGGTCAGACCGTGCAATGCTCAGAGAAATTTCAAAATACCCAAGAGTTACATCTCAGCCTCTACAGGCCTCAGTTAGCATGTTAAATGTTAAAGTTCATGACAGTACAATTAGAAAAAGACTGAACAAGTATGGTTTGTTTGGAAGGGTTGCCAGGAGAAAGCCTCTTCTCTCTAAAAAGAACATGGCAGCACGGCTTATGTTTGCAAAGTTGAATCTGAATATGTCACGACTGTGCTCGCCACAAACCTGGGTCGGACCGCGTGGCTGAGGTGGGGTTGTAAAAGCACCGACCTTAGACCGCGCAGGCTGATCCGGATTGCGCAGTTCATAGTCGTACGTAGCAGGATCAGGATAGGAGAAGACAGCATCGTCGGTGGACACGCCAGGGTCAGGACTGGAGACATCAGGGTAAACGTTGTTCAAGCAGGAGTTCAGCAACAGGTAGTCAGGAGAGCCCCACTTCAGCTTAGGAGCGCGGGAGTGGCCTCTGCGCGTGCGGCGACCATGGTACTGGTCTCGAGGTGGTAGACAGACCAGAGTAGCATACTGCCTAGCTGCACTGGTAAACCAGTGCTTCAGCGCAAGAGTCCTGAGCAGGCTGGGGAATCCTCCGTTTCAGCGCAGGAACCAGGACACGGCCTCTCTAGATTAGGGAAAGAGTAGGCCCCAGGAACCAGGAAGCTGAAGATACACAGGGAAACCTCCGCTTCAGTGCAGGAAACCAGGAACAGACCGCTGCATGAATATAGCAGCCGGTCACAGGAAACAAGGAGCTGAAGTAACAAGGAGAGTACTCAGCTTCAGCACAGGAAACAGGAACTAACCGCTGCATGAGACTAGCAGCCGGTCACAGGAACCAGGGAGCTGAAGACAACAAGGAGAGTACTCCGCTTCAGCACAGGAACAGACCGCTGCGTGACACTAGCAGCCGGTCTCAGGAACCAAGGAGACAGACAAGACAAGGCTTATGGCAGAACACAGAGACATCCAGGAAGGACTATGCTCGGAAGGGAGCATTGTGGGAAAGCAGTACTTAAAGGTCAGAGGACCAATGGCAGAAGGGGCGTGTGGCAGTATTGCTTTGGTGAGTGAATCCAGGCTGCAGTAAATATCAGGGGAAGTGTTCCGGGACTGCACAGGTCTGCAAGGTAAGGCAAACATTAAACCGAGGAGCGGATTCCTTACAGTACCCCCTCCCCCTTCACGTGAGACCTCCGGGCGAACAAGACCACTCATAGAGTTGGGGGACCAGGAGTTGTTCCTGAACCGTCTAGGATTGGTGTTAGAGTCATGGTTCAGAGACTCGTGGTCACTCCTTTGTGTACCCCCACCCCCCGGAGAGAACTGCGGCCAGATAGGGCCATCCATGGGTCTCGGGGACATCGAGTTGTTCCTAAAGTTTTTTAGGCGGAAAGGGGATCCGTAAACGAGCAGTTCCTTGGTAAGTACTGTTCTAGGATATGAGAGTGGTGGTAGAGATATCATTGGTACCTGGCTCGCCCCGCGAAATGGCTTGGGAATCCAAGGCTGTGAAGAACCAGAGGGTTCCGGAGCAGAAACGGCAGAAGAACCCCCACTGGGAGCCCAGTCTTTAGTAATGGGACCAGAATTTAGGATAAGCGGCCTTGATAGTTGATCGAATATACCCGGGCGACCTTCGGGACAGACCAAGTCTTGGCTGACCTCTGCATGTAGGAATTTGAGAGGGACCTCTCCTCCAGAGGTCTCCCAGGTAGTGGTCAGCGAGGGTATAGGGTGGGTGGGAGCATTTCCCGGTATTAGTATGGAAGGTGACAAAGCAAGCAGTAAACCAGACATAGAGACCGAAATCTTGGGATATGTACAGAATATTTCCAACTCAACGGAAATAACAGGGGCAACAGAAGGTTCCGAGGGGGAAAAACATCGTTTCACAGAGGCAGAGAAGCACTCAGCAGTGGAGCTTTGTCTGGGGAGTAGGAATAGGCTTTGGGGCTTTAATATCATAAACTTGAGAATCAGGCAGAGCAAGGGTAGCAGAGGGAGGGGAGCTAACCTCAGAAGCTGAAGTCTGTACTTCAGTGACAGGGACCTGAGAGACTACAAAAACAGCAGCGAGTAAAGGAATTGACTCCGGAGCTGGAGGCTCGGAATCCATAACAGAAACATCTCGCAAAGCAGGGGTACCGATAGGAGAACTAGCGTCAGGAGCTGGTGCCTGGGAATCAGTGACTGGTAATGGGAGAGTAATGATGGGAGTTAAAGAGACAATAAGCGGTAAGTTGGAACCGTGGAAACTCTTAATAGCAGAAACCTTTGAAGTAAAAGGAGTCTTATCCAAAACTGCAAGGGCCCTAACAACAGGGGTGCTTGTCATGACAAAAACAGATTTAGGCGTGTTTACTAGTGCAAAAATTCTGATAACGGGACTCCTAGCCAGTGGTGAGGGTGTTAGGGTTTGACTAGTGAGAACATCAGATATAGTGATAAGTGACTTAGAATCAATCACTGAGGTTCTAGGTTTGCTGGACATGTGTGAGAAAGTACCCTTTAAGACAGGAATTTTAATTTTTACCCCGAGTAACCCAATGGTTGTTGGAGCACGTTTAGCTGCAGTGCTGAGGGACTGAGGTTTAGCAAGAGCAGAAAAACTAAATAGCTCAGATTTAAACACCAGGACTTGTAATATAGGCAGGGTGGTCTCAGACTGTACTAAGGGGGTAACAACTGATATGCTGATCCCTGGAGGGTTTGCATGGGCAGAGAAATCAGGGGAACTAACAGCAAGGACGACCTCTATAGAAAGAGATTCTGAATCTGAAGGGAGGTTTTTACCTCTCCGAGTATCAGGGCCGACAAGGCAAATTTCAGAGAGAGGGGAAACTGTGTGCAGGCTTCTAGCTAGCACATATGAAAAAGCGTCGCTTTTAAGTGAAAACAGTGTGTCAGCAAACATTCCTGGGAACACAACATGAACCCCAGGAGGGGCATACTGACCACTGTACGGTTTTAACCCTAAGCTTTGAGAAGGGGAGAACACAGACAGTACACGGGGGGTAATCATAACTGTACTGGTCTCTGAAGTGGGTATTTGGTAAGGAGTGTCTGGGAAACCAGAAATGACTGCAGTTTCCACGACGTGGGGACTATGTGCTGAAGCAGGGGTTTTATAGCAAAAACTAACTAAGGATTCAGCAACCTTGGGGAAGTCATTTAATGCAACCTCTGCTATAGGACTTGGGGACACATTCTCTGAGGCTAGAACGAAGGCATTAGCTTGGAGGCAGCAAGAATTTACAGGAGTTAATGCAGACAGTACCAGAGAGTAGAACATAGAGAGTTTTTCCTCTGTAATAGGTGAGACAAGGGATTCTTCCTCTGGAGCTAGGGACGTGACCATGGCTGGCGGAGAACAGGGGGTTACCAAAGGGGACTCAGAGAGCTGCCCCACAGGGTTTAATACAGGAATGACCCTGGGAACAGAACTTAGAAATTGAAGCTGAGTACGTGGAGGTAGGAGGGATTTGTTCCCTGACAGGGAAGGCATACAGAACTGCCTAGCAGGGGTTAAAGCAGGAAAAACTTCGAGGGCTGAAAAGGGAGATTCAGATATAGGAATAGAGGGAAAAAGGGACTTGTTCTCGGATACTAGAGCCTTAGTGTTGGCTAGAGAAATATACGTATACTCCAGGGGAACCTCACAAGACTGATCAGCAGGGGTTAACGTAGACGTATCTTTGGTGTCAGAGTATCCGGGTGTACCATCAGGGCTAGGGACCGTGGCAGCATCTATGTTAGGGGGCAGTGATAGTGGGTCAGTTTGGTCATTTCCTGGAGAGGGAGATACGTCCCCAGGTTTAGCGACAGGACTGGCAGCACAGGTGGACTGCCAAGCGGCAGCGTAGCTGGCGAGGAGAGGGTCCTGTTCCTTTATGCAAATGTCCAAAGTCAGGGAAAGTACACGGAGTGTGTCTTGAGCATGAACCACCATGAAGAGAGGGTCCTGTTGTACTAGGTGAATGTCCAATGATAAGGCCAAGGCAAGGAGTGCATTTCGGGCGTTGGCAAGTTTGATAGGATGCACATTATCCCAGGTTAAAGGGGAACCAGAGGAGCAAACACAAGCGGCCAGAGACTGTTTTAAGTCCTTGAGGCAATAGGCCTTACTAATGAGATCGTTACGGCATTGTCTTTGCAACGGGGTTAAACCTTCATACATAATCTGATCTTCAATCAGGGGTAGTATTTCGCACAGATACTGGTTTTCAAACTGGGACTGGTCTACAGGCCGGGACAGGATTCAGACAGAAACATACCAACCCTCACCACAGGGCGGTCCGAGTTTGTGGGGCCGAGCATACTGTCACGACTGTGCTCGCCACAAACCTGGGTCGGACCGCGTGGCTGAGGTGGGGTTGTAAAAGCACCGACCTTAGACCGCGCAGGCTGATCCGGATTGCGCAGCTCGTAGTCGTACGTAGCAGGATCAGGATAGGAGAAGACAGCATCGTCGGTGGACACGCCAGGGTCAGGACTGGAGACATCAGGGTAAACGTTGTTCAAGCAGGAGTTCGGCAACAGGTAGTCAGGAGAGCCCCGCTTCAGCTTAGGAGCGTGGGAGTGGCCTCTGCGCGTGCGGCGACCATGGCCCATGGTACTGGTCTCAGGAGGTGGTAGACAGACCAGAGTAGCACACCGCCTAGCTGCACTGGTAAACCAGTGCTTCAGCGCAAGAGTCCTGAGCGGGCTGGGGAATCCTCCGTTTCAGCGCAGGAACCAGGACACGGCCTCTCTAGATTAGGGAAAGAGTAGGACCCAGGAACCAGGAAGCTGAAGATACACAGGGAAACCTCCGCTTCAGTGCAGGAAACCAGGAACAGACCGCTGCATGAATATAGCAGCCGGTCACAGGAAACAAGGAGCTGAAGTAACAAGGAGAGTACTCAGCTTCAGCACAGGAAACAGGAACTAACCGCTGCATGAGACTAGCAGCCGGTCACAGGAACCAGGGAGCTGAAGACAACAAGGAGAGTACTCCGCTTCAGCACAGGAACAGACCGCTGCGTGACACTAGCAGCCGGTCTCAGGAACCAAGGAGACAGACAAGACAAGGCTTATGGCAGAACACAGAGACATCCAGGAAGGACTATGCTCGGCAGGGAGCATTGTGGGAAAGCAGTACTTAAAGGTCAGAGGACCAATGGCAGAAGGGGCGTGTGGCAGTATTGCTTTGGTGAGTGAATCCAGGCTGCAGTAAATATCAGGGGAAGTGTTCCGGGACTGCACAGGTCTGCAAGGTAAGGCAAACATTAAACCGAGGAGCGGATTCCTTACAGAATAAACCACAAGACTTCTGGAATAATGTCCTTTGGACAGACGAGACCAAAGTGGAGATGTTTGGCCATAACGCACAGCGCCACGTTTGGCGAAAACCAAACACAGCATATCAGCACAAACACCTCATGCCAACTGTCAAGCACAGTGGTGGAGGGGTGATGCTTTGAGCTTGTTTTGCAGCCAAAGGACCTGGGAACCTTGCAGTCATTTAGTCGACCATGAACTCCTCGGTATACCAAAGTATTCTAGAGTCAAATGTGAGGCCATCTGTCCGACAGCTAAAGCTTGGCCAAAATTGGGTCATGCAACAGGACAATGATCCCAAGCACACCAACAAATCTACAACTGAATGGCTGAAAAAGAAAAGAATCAAGGTGTTGCAATGGCCCAGTCAAAGTTCAGACCTCAACCCGATTGAAATGCTGTGGCTGGACCTTAAGAGAGCTGTGCATAAACAAATGCCCACAAACCTCAATGAACTGAAGCAACGTTGTAAAGAAGAGTGGGCCAAAATTCCTCAACCATGATGTGAGAGACTGATAAAGTCATACAGAAAACGATTACTTCAAGTTATTGCTGCTAAAGGTGGTTCTACAAGCTATTGAATCATAAGGTTTACTTAGTTTTACACACATGGCTTCTCCATTTTGGCTTTATTTTTGTTAAATCATGACACGGTGTAATATGTCATGTGTTGTTGTTCATCTGAGGTTGTAGTTACCTAATTTTAAGACCTGCTAAGAAACAGATGATTTTATTATGTCCTGATATGTAAAACCATAGAATTCAAAGAGGGTGTACTTTCTTTTTCACACAACTGTATGAGACAAACTGAGACGTTAAAAAGGTTGGAGGAGATTTTAAACTAGGATGGAGGGGGGAGGGGAATGAAAAAGATAATGAACTAAACAGAATAGGGGAGGATACAAGGGGGTATGGATGTAGAATGGGGGCAAGTGCGAGTTTCACAAACAGTGAGACGCCCATAGTAAATACAGATAATACTAGAAAACTTCTAAAGACTAAACCAAATGGGCGCAGAAAGGAAGGAGCAGATAAGATAATAGTATAGGCTGAAAAAAACTTAAATGCATGCTTGCTAATGCAAGAAGCCTGACAGATAAAATGGGAGAGCTTCAATTAATAGCTGCAAGGGAGCAGTATGATATCATAGGCATTACTGAAACATGGTGGGATGAAACTCATGACTGGACAGTTAATTTAGAGGGTTATTCCCTTTTTCGGAAGGATCGAACAAATAGAAAGGGAGGTGGAGTATGTTTATATTTTTAAACCGGATCTAAAACTTATTATAAGGGACGATGTTTATGAATGGAATGATGAAAATGTAGAGACCTACTGGATAGAAATTAGCAGTGGAAGTAAAAGTATAAAGAAAATGTTTGTAGGGATATGCTATAAACCACCAAATATCTGTGAGATTGAGGAAGCTAAAATACTTTTGCAATTGGAGAAGGCATCAAAACTGGGTCATGTTTGCATAATGGGGGATTTTAATTATCCAGATATAGACTGGGGAAATGAGATTAGCATTACAACAAAAGGAAACAGGTTTTTGGGGATGCTTAAAGACAATTATATGACCCAAATTATTGAGGAGCCAACCAGGAGAGGGGCAGTACTGGATTTCGTAAAATCAAACAATGTAGAAGTAATAAAAAATATTCAAGTCCTGGAACATTTGGGTAACAGTGATCATAACATGGTCTCCTTTGAAATAAATTATCAAGAAACAGATTACTTGGGTTCAACAAAGACCTTTACCTTTAGAAAGGCAGATTTGAATCTACAAGTAATACACTGGGATGATGTTTTTGCAGGGAAAATGTAGAAGATAAATGGGCAGTCTTTAAAACATTGTTAGAAAAGCACACTTATTAGTGTATACCCTTGGGTAATAATTATAAAAGAAATAAGTCAAAACCAATGTGGCTAAATAAACAGGTAGGGGAGGAAATGGACAAGAAGAGGAAGGCGTTTATATTCTTTAAGTCAGAAGGGACGGAGACATCGTATCAAAATGATAAGGAATGTAACAAAAATTGAAAAAGGGCAATCAAATTAGCAAACATGGATAATGAAACAAGGATTGCAATAGAAAGTAAGGTCAACCCTAAAAAGTTATTTAAGTACCTTAATAACAAAAAAATGAGAACAGAAAATATAGGACCCTTTCAGTGTGAGATGGGTAGGCAGATTATTGGAGATAAGGAAAATGCAGAGGTATTAAACAAATTCTTTGCCTCTGTATTTACCAGTGAGGAATCAAGTTCAATAGTAGTGCCGCAGGAAGAAGCCACAACCTCCATATTAATGAACAATTGGTTAACTGAGGAAGAAGTTCATAAGCGGCTTGAAAAAATTCAAGTAAATAAGGCACCTGGCCCCGATGGCATACATCCAAGAGTTCTCAAGGAGTTAAGCTCAGTAATAGCCAAACCATTATATTTAATATTCAAGGACTCCTTTTCCAAAAGGCTCAGTACCACAAGATTGGCGTAAAGCAGATGTGGTGTCTATATTTGAAAAGGGAGCTAGATCACAACCGGGGAATTGCAGACCTGTAAGCCTGACTTCAATATTATGGAAACTACTTGAAAGTTTAATACGGGATACTATTGAGGAATACCTAATGGAAAACAAAATTATTATTAATAGACAGCATGGATTTATGACGGATAGATCATGCCAAACTAACCTTATTTGTTTGTTTGAGGAGGTAAGTAGGAATTTAGACCAGGGTAATGCAGTTGCTGTGGTCTACTTAGATTTTGCAAAGGCTTTTGATAGTTTTACACGAGGTTCGTGTATAAAATAAAGAAAATTGGACTTAGTAATAATGTATGCACCTGGATTGAAAACTGGTTAAAGGACAGACAACAGAGGGTTGTCATAAATGGAACTTTTTCAGGTTGGGCTAAAGTCGTGAGTGGTGTACCTCAGGGATCGATACTGGGACCCCTGCTTTTTAACTTGTTTATTAATGACCTTGAGGTTGGCATCGAGAGCAAAGTCTCCATCTTCAGAGCAGGATGTAATTTCTCTTCAGAAGGACTTGGAGAGACTGGAAACGTGGGCAGGTAAATGGCAGATGAGGTTTAATACAGATAAATGTAAGGTTATGCATTTGGGATGCAAGATTAAAAAGGCGAGTTACAAATTAAATGGGGATAAATTGGGGGAATCCTTGATGGAGAAGGATTTAGGAGACATGATGGAGAAGGATTTAGGAGACAGCAGGCTTAGCAATAGTACCCAAAGTCATGCAGTAGCTGCAAAGGCATACAAGATCTTATCTTGCATTTAACGGGCAATGGATGGAAGGGAAGTAAACATTATTATGTCCCTTTACAAAGCATTAGTAAGACCACACCTTGAATATGGAATACAATTTTGGGCACCAATCCTAAAAGAATACATTATGGAACTAGAGAGAGTGCAGAGAAGAGCCACCAAATTAATAAAGGGGATGAATAATCTAATTTATGAGGAGAGGCTAGCTAAATTAGATTTATTTACATTAGAAAAGAGGCGTCTAAGAGGGGATATGATAACTATATACAAATATATTCGGGGACAATACAAGGAGCTTTCAAAAGACATATTCACCCCCCGGGCAGTACAAAGGACTCGGGCCATCCCTTAAGGTTGGAGGAAAGGAGATTTCACCAGCAACCAAGGGGGTTCTTTACAGTAAGGGCAGTTAAAATGTGGAATTCATTACCCATGGAGACTGTGATGGCAGATACAATAGATTTGTTCAAAAAAAAGGTTGGACCTTTTTAGAAAGGAAAGGTATACAGGGATATACCAAATAAGTATACATGGGAAGGATGTTGATCCAGGGATTAATCCGATTTGCCAATTCTTGGACTCAGGAAGGAATTTATTTTTCCCCTTAATGGGGTTTTTTGTTTGCCTTCCTTTGTATCAATAAGTAAGTATAGAAATAGGATAAAGTATCTGTTGTCTAAATTTAGCATAGGTTGAACTTGATGGACGTATGTCTTTTTCAACATTATCTACTATGTAACTATGAGACAATAATACAGGTCAGTGCCCAGAGGAGCTTAGAATTTAGAACATTACCATATGAGGTGAAGTAGCAATGTGGATGGCCAGGATATGACCTAAAACCTGCCTTAATTTAATGTGCTGGAGTTCCCACCAGTAAACCATTGGTTTAGGTTTCTTATAAGTGTCATGTCTTTTCCTGACTTTGGAAGAAAAAAAAAAAGTTAACAGGAATCCCATTTTCATGAATGAAATCACTACTGGAAAAAACAGATTTGGTTAACATAACTGTTGGGTTGCCATCACTGCAGTTTGTATTTAGCACATTCTTTTTCACCACAGCTACAGAATTTGAAAAGCACATGTGCTCAGAAAAGCAGACATGTTGTGGGTGCAGTATGTAATATTATTACACTGATAACGCTAGGGTAATTTATATGGAAATAAAGATTTACTGTAACTCATAAAATGTGTTTGCTTTCTCAGCATGCTACATTCTGCAATGTATTCTTAATATTTTAGGTTAAAAAAAATGTAATGCAAATGTCTCTTTCTTTAGCAAAGAGGTTCGTGATTTAGGACTGGTTATTTTAGTTGATGCTAGACGATGCCATCCTGTTCCTGGGCTTTTTAAAACTTTTGCCACAATGCAGGTAAGCAATTCACACAGTCTTTCATTTACCAAGTGAAATGATTCTAGAACTAAGAAGTTTTTGCTAACCGAAACTCCAATCTACATTTAATTCGTATTCTGCACGGATCTATTCTACCCTGCTGAGCTTTATAGACGCACCAGGTGCGTTATGGCAAAATGCTAGTTTTCCAGGGCTGAACCCCCTCCACTTCCATTTTCATCAGCTGCTGGGCAGGGGCTGTCGTGATCGCTGATGAAGCGAACCCATGACTGGAAATGCCGGAGGTCTGCACCCAACCTCCAGCACTGTAAAGTTTAAGGCTCTTATTACAGGTTTTCCGATGATTTGAAGAATGTACTGAAACTTATTACTGTGATTGTGAAATAATGTACACTGCTCAAAAAGCCTCTTATCTCACAAGCAATTGAAAAGCACTTTACAACAGATACAGACAATGTCATGACTAGTATGAACTCATTTTCTGCACTGAGTTTCTTTATTACAGGAAGTTGATTACAGTGTATGTTTTCCACTCTATATTAGCAGTTAACTAAACAACGACCTACAATGCAGCAGAAGTTACAACCATGCACTGAATATGTTTATTGTGTGATCATTATGCAATCCGCATTTTTGTGTTTTTAGTTTATTTTAAAGGTGTATTCACTCTTTGGTCATAATTAAAATATATTATTGCATGAATCGCTTAATTTTATTGCCATATTATGCTTTATTTGGGGCATTTATCTCATTCTGTTTGTTTATACTGGCCTCACGTCCCCATGTTTTCTACCTTCCTTAAATTTCTTCCAATCCAATTTCTTATTTACAGTAAAGCCAGTAAAAACTGTGTGAGCAGGAGTTTAGTTGTTGTACATAAGGGGTAAAATAGAAAAACACAAGAAAAGCGCACAACTCGTAGTGTAGTAAGTAAAATAAAGTATTTTATACAAATGGTGAAGGTGAGTATTGCACGTACAACAAGATGATTAACATATACAGTATAAGCATGTCATGCAATAACCAGCATGGTATCACAAGCGAACACGACCTCCCACAGAGGATGATGGTCGTCAGCCACTGGAACAGCAATAGGATGATCTCCTCCAGATACTTCGTGGATGAATGATATCCAGCTTCCAGCCAGGAGGGGGGATAAAATCAAGGACAGGGGAATCAAGAAGATGGTATGTAGCCACCATTGAGAAATTGAGTAAAGTCACTACATTGAGCAGCAATATACCAGTAAATCAGTGCAGCAGCGGGTGAGCACACAGGTGATTCACCGTTACACAGCAGGAACCGTGAGGCAAGTAGCAGCTCAACACTTAGCCTGTACAGATATCACCAGCAGTAAATCAGCACACAGTGGATGAGCGCACAGATGATTCACCGGTACACAGTAGCAGCCGTGAAGGAAGCGGAATGATAAACGGTCAATAGTAGTGCTGGTATAACACTGCTGAAGTAGGTTTACTCCTACGAAACATGTTGGATGCTGTTTGGTGACCACATTAATATCTTTGTTATTAGCTTATCTCCCCTCTATGGCTTTTGTCAGTAGTTGGTATCTATCTGTGCAGACTATTGTAACATCCCTACCCCCCCCCCCCCAAGAGAGATCTGATGGTACTTGTGTATTCTCGTGGGATGTTGCTCACAGAAGGCTGAGTACTCCGCGGTGGAAATGGAGATTGGGGACCTCTTCAGTTCTTTCAGCAAGGAGCAGCGCCTCCATCCTGCAGGGCTCTTGCCAGAGGCAGGAGTTGATCCTCGCAGGAACCTCCATAACGGGGACAAATCAAGCTGGATGCCA
Organism: Ascaphus truei; assembly: GCF_040206685.1. Taxonomy (NCBI): domain Eukaryota; kingdom Metazoa; phylum Chordata; class Amphibia; order Anura; family Ascaphidae; genus Ascaphus; species Ascaphus truei. The sequence goes on from NC_134484.1 coordinate 299,797,021, forward strand.
TATCCATGCAACAGGGGTTTATTGTAACCAGCTTACAATAGAACAGGGGATAACTTCAACAGGTTACAACTTCAACAGGAACATAACTTTAGCTCTGGTCCTCCTCCAGTACCTGGGGCGCCTGCCCTCCCTGCACAGGACTTGACTAGGCCAACAGCAGCTTGAGGCCCCTGGGCTAGTCTAGGCTTCCTTACCCCACTAAGGGGCAAGGCTGGAACAGGATTCTGTTTCCCTAGGAGTGGTGCAGAACAGGAACACCCAATCCCCAGAGAGTACTGGCACACACTCATCATTCCCCAGAGGGAACTCTCGGCACTGGCACTCAGAAGAAGGAACTGGGCATTAATAAGGGGCCCCCACCTTTTTATACCTGGGGAGGGGTTAATCCCTCTACCCAGTATTTGGGCTGGATTGGCAGAGCAAGCCCAACCCCCCTAACATGAGACTCCAACTGCTACTAGGCCTGCACCTGCAGATTGTTACTTTGTGTCTTTCTTAGGAGACAGCTCACATGCAGGCCTTGTGTAAGAGGATTTACATTGCTAGCCGATATTAAAAGAGACAGCACCTAGGGCAAAGATTTTAGTTGCCATGGACAATGTGGCTATATTATTAAGGTTTTTTTCTGGACGTTTGTTGCCTCGCGCTATTCACAGCGCTTGAGACAACATCACTACTAACCTGCCTCTGCTTTACAGCTGAGCCCCGCTACGCGCTAAACACAGGAGGAGTACTATTTTATCCATGCATATGGTATTCTCTCTACGGGACTCTTTAGTGTTATACCAGCGCTACTATTGACAGTTTTTTAGGCTACAGGCTAAGTGTTGAGCTGCCGCTCGCCTCACGGCTGCTACCGTGTACCAGTGAATCATCTGTGCGCTCACCCGCTGCTGTACTGAGTTACTGGTTTATTGCTGCTGAATGTAGCGACTTTACTTGATTTCTCAACGGTGGCTACATACCATCTTCTGGATTCCCCTGTCCTTGATTTTATACCCCACTGGCTGGAACCTGGACATCATTCACCCACGAAGTATCTGGAGGAGATCAACCTATTGCTGTTCCAGTGGCTGAAGACCATCTCATCCGTGGGAGTTCGTGTTCGCTTGTGATACACTGGCGACACACTTTATTCGAGCTCGGCTAGTCCCACGAATTCGGGTATACCTGGGTGTATTGAGGTTTGTGACTGTTTTCTGCCCGAGTGCATTGAGGTATTTTCCAGGCAGGGATTGAAGCATTTTATTCCCGCTGGCTGCAATACTGCACAGTATATATATATATATATACTGCATTACAATTCATGAATTTATGCCATCTGGTAGACACGCGAAGCATTGCAGCCTTTTAAATCCTAATCATTATAATTTAACAGATCAGCTGCCCGTCAGCCAGGCATGAACCCAGGCTGGGAAGGCAAACGCAACGGGGCTTGTCAGAGGCGAGGAGCGGTGCATTCCAGGTATCTGCCAGGTACATACTGGGTATTTGCTCGAATAAAGTGTGTCGGTGCAGTACCATGCTGATTATTGCTTGACATGCTTATATATGTTAATCATCTGGTACGTGCAATGCTCACCTTCACCATTTGTATAATATATTTTATTTGCTACACTATGAGTTGTGCGCTTTTTTTGTTTTTTCTATTTTAGTGCCATGATATTCTGAGCCATCTTTTTTGATTTGCTGCCAACTCCCTACATTTTCATTTCCTGCACTCGGGTTATGTATTTATTTATTTCATAGCGGTCGTTATTAGTTTTTGTGTTTTACACTGCTCACAATTTATTAGTATTATTATTATTCACAATCCTTGGTGCGCAATTTATTCTCTTGTACATAAGGTGTAAACAATGTATGACCTTTATGTACTGTGTATTACCTATAATAATTAACTATTTCCCTTTTCTGGGAACCTAATTCTTACTGAATGTTGTTTTTAGCAAAAAAAATAATCCTATATTAAAAAGGCATTCAATTTAATTGATTACCTCCCTGTGTGCTCAGTTTCTTAAGTTTTTTCATCAAATGACAGCATACATTAAGTGCATTAGGCAGGGAGTGTCAACAGGTTTAATTTACCAATCACAAAATACCCCTGTTTTTTAATGAAAAGAGATTATCATGCTTCAGTTTTCCTTGCATAAATCAAAAACATTTAAATAGAATAAACAGAGCTTTGTTTCCTTCCCTAAAATATATTACGTTTTCCCCCATTCATTGAGATACTAGTATTTTGACTAAACCTCAGTATGAATATACAAAATGTCATTTTCATAAACAGTTTTTGACTTTATACAACAATCATTTTGTTTATTCACCCAAATCCCCAAAGACCACTTAATTTTCAACCCTTATGCAGAATTCCCACAGCCCAACACAAAACAGATGAAAATCTTGGAAATATGTTCACTTCCTGTTCCGAAATAAGAAATATATTAAGCTGGCATCCATCCAATAAAATCAGGAACCAGTATACATACAAGAATGTTAATGAATTTATTAAAAAAATATATATTTTATAATTTACTGAAATATATGTGTAGCCATGGCTGGTTCTAGCTATACGTCTGCCCTCCCTGGCATGTAAGTCCTGGTAGGTACAGGCAGTGTCAGGCCCATCTTGAGTTTATCCCGCCTCTACAGCTTCCTTGAGTGGCAGGAGTGGAGGTGTGACAGGGCTTGTGTGTTGCCCAATCCGGGTGCAGACCTTGTGCCCTCCCCTTCTGCATTAAGGAAGAGGCACGCCAAAATTTAGGGAGTTTGTAGTCTGCCAGCAGAGAGAGCATAAGTGAGGGAATTGTGCTGTCTCGCCCTATGGGGTGGTATTATCCGAACAGTTCCACTAGGGGACTGTGATAAGGCCTAAGGACATATCTGACCCAGAGACCATCCAGAAGCATTGGATCCAAAGAGTATTCACTGTATGTACTGCCTGCAGTGGATGCCAATAAAGACTCCTGCTCAATATACTCTGGCCTGAGGGTGCAGTTACTCGGGGAGGGGATAGCAGTGCTCTATGATGGTATTTGGAGGCGCAGCACAAAGAGAAAGAACCAAAAAGCCACAACTAAAGCCTGTCCTGTTTCCCCACAACATCACAGAACCTCTGCATCTCGTGGACACCAACTTGCACCAACAGACACCTGTAGCAAGGGCAGGTCTCCCAGAAAGGGGGAGGGGGGGAAGCAGCACTACATAAGATATGCATACTTGGAAGTAAACATTGTTGGTTACTATATAAGTCATGGAAGCTTTTAATTTATTTTGGCAGACGCTCATGGTAAATCCGTTTAAATGTTTCCACATAAAATAGTTAATGATTTCTATGTCAATTATTTATACAATTTATGATATTTTCTTTTCTTTTTCAGAATACTATTCCCTATTCGATTCAAAATATTTTATTATTAGTTGATAAGGAATCTTCATTCAGACCTGATAAAGATGCTTCCTTGCAGGTACATTTTCATTTCTTGTTTTCAAGTATTAATGTTTTCTCATCGAAATAAGATTATTTTTTTACACTACCATAAGATGCAGATTCCATGATGTTCCAGTCCCTTGTTGGGAATTATGTTCTATGGGTTTAGACTTTTAAGCACAAATTCAAAAAGTAGGAGTATTTTTAATCATTTTAAGTTGCCTGGAAATGTTTGTGTATATTGTAATGTTAATGTTTCCAATTTTTTTTCTCTGATAAGGGTGTGCATACATTTTATTAAAATATCATGAGGACTGAAGAAACAAAATAAACAATAACCTCTTCTTCTCCATCAGAGATGTAAACGTAAACTTTTTAAGTCGTTACTAGAAACCAGAATATCATTATCCATCAACTTTGAAATTTAGCAGCCTTTCTACTATCTTTGTTTTACTAAATAAAAATAAAAAATGTAGCCTTTCCTACTGAATGTACTGTATAATTACTCTTTATTTTACTTCTATCAAAGGCTATGAGGTACCAAAGGACAATGGTTATATATAAAGCTACTTTCATGCATTAAATGCATTGTAAATAATTTCAATTGCTACATTTTTGTTTGCAGTATGAAGTTCTATCTTCACTTAAAGTCTTGCATAAGCATATTGATTATACTCAACTGACATCTGACTTCGATGGACTATTCCCTTACAACAACAATGACTGGATACGCTTACGCAGGGTATGAAATCCTCTCACTTTTTATTTTGCTTATTTCACATCAACAGTGGAATTTGAAGAGATGTTCTAAAAATCTGGTTATTCGTAATCCCCCCCCCTCCCCCCTCTTAAATGTATTTTTTTTGTTACAGAAAGCAAATAAACAAATAGACATGTATTTGGGTGTGTTTAATATAAGTGGATTATTAGTTTTCATAAATGCAATTTATTTTGTTATGCTTGGGAAAAATGCTGTACCAAATGTACCTGGAATTCATATGGGGGAGAGACTCATATGCTATTTAAAGAAACAATCATCCTGTGGGATTTTAGAGCATGTTTGGGCTGTAAGGGTTTACAGATTTGTGTTCTCATTAAAGCAACAACACGTGAAAAATCTCATATATTTTTTGTTCTTTAAATAAATCAGTTCTGATTGGATAGAAACACACGAAGATGAAACTCGCTCTACCTAGGCTGACCAAAGGTAATCAAAACAAAGCAGGTGCACTAGGGAGGGCCAGAAAACACAGAACACAGAAAAAGAGTCTGGATGGAGCAAAAGGCACTCCGAACGGCAAAAGGTCAATGCTTGTGGGGGGGAGAAAATACCTTATGTATGTCTGTCACACATGAATGTTTGTGATATACCAAGATGAGGTCCAAAAAGACGACGTGGATAAAATAATGTAAAATTACTACGGGGCCGGCCTCAGCCGGCGTGTGTGCGTGCACGCACAAGCCACCATGTGAGACCACCTTGGCCAAAAGACAAGTTTTCTGTCTTTTGGAGCAGCGGCCAAGCATTCGCCACGTCACAGAGGCGGTTAAGTCAATGAGGACGAATCTGCGACGTTATGTCATGGCCACGCCCCCGCCACGCCCCCTTGTTGGATCTCTTGCTCTGCGCTGAAAGGGCGCACGTGCCACCAGGTGCTCCGGCGCGTGTGCAGCCGTGACCACTGGGGCCGAAGCCTTGTACAGAAGATATTTTTCCAGGTTGGTGTGAGCACAGAATATTCACAGCCAGAGTATGTAAAAGATAAGAAAACACACAATAGTGTGACCAATGCAAATAAGGTCTAGATATATACTTTGTGTCAATTCACTCACAGATTTTCAAATGTTATGAGGCATATCTCTGATTGGAGCATGAGGTAGCTGGAACTTAGGTTAGTTCGTGTATGGATGGAGCAACAGTCTTCCGGTTCAGTTCATGCAAAAATAGAGAGAACTCTCATAGAATAGTATGCAAAAAAGATATATGTCACGGGAGACCAGGTACTTCCAGATTTATACCGGGATCATATCACTGAGCAAAGCCAATAAGTACAATGTGATTTTTTTTCCCCTGTAGAAACAGGCAAACACACATTGGATTACAATAGGCAGAAGAAAATACACTTACTGGGAGTTTGGGGTTGAAAAAAATAACTTTCCTGATTGAAATAAAGTCTTTAAATAGTCCGTTGGTTGACCGGGTCTTAGCCCGAAAAGTTCTGGAGCTCAAATCGGCACGAGCCTCCAGTAGCTCCCGCACTTTCCACTCCAAATGGTACTGAAAGTGTGACTTAAACTTTTCTGCTTAAAGTCCTGTAGCCGTTTCCTTGCTGTCTCATCAAGACTTATTTTGGGTCGGTCCGACCCCTCTGTGAAGGTTACACACTTTGGACCTTGGAATCACAGGTCGGATTGGTGTTCTGATCTCTTAGGAATCCCTTTAGCAATCTGGAATCTGCTCTCTGGACTGGCTACTAACTTTTTTATATCATTTGCAAAGTCAGTCCCACAGCATGGGAACTTCATCTCTAGCCACTCACACACTTTGCCAGGTTTGTGAAAGCTAGCACCGATGGCTTTAGAAAAGTGAGGGCATGTGCACAAACTGCCATCTTGCCCACTTACTATTCAAAGCCCCCCGCAGGCTCAGTGTCTCCAAGTCTAGGAAAGTGACAACTGGCCAGGCTGGTCAGCTATCAGTCCAGGACGCGGGTACTTGACTTTGCCATTTTGCCTGAATAGCTTTCACACCCCTGGCAGCTAGTGTCACTTTGATCTACGGACCTGGTATTAGACTCACTGGCACCAAAGCCCAGGTGGCCAGGAGCCCCCCCCCCCCCCCCCTGTCCATAGGATGAAAGACCCTGCCTGGTTTAATGTATAAAGTAAAATATATTTTAAAACACTGCTGCTTAATAAAATATACTTTTATACATTCTGCTGCTAAAATGTGTTACAGTCCTACTGTATGGTGTGAGATGGAGTGTAAAACTAAACTGTCCCCTTTACACTAGCCTTTATCCCTTACACACAGCAAACTAGACTTTTAAACATTTTAACTTTACTTTTAAAACTCTCACAGCCTTATCTCTGGCTAGAGTAACCCCAAAACCTTTATACAAGGTTTAGGGGGTCTGGGCAAACACTGGGCATATCCTCATTATACTGGGGACCCCGGTACAGGTCTAGGGATACCTTACCCCCCGGTGCCCCGTTTTACCCTCTGGTCTGTTCTGAAGCAGGCAGACTAGCGGTGAGCTGCAACAACGCTTTCATGGTCGGGTTTTGACCGGAGCACTGCGCTTCAATGTAGCCGGGAATCTAACCTGAATCCCGGGTACATTTTTGGGGTCTCCAGTAAATTTGGAACCCCGCTACATACTGTAGACGCAATCTGAAAAAGTTTCTCCATCAAACCTACCCTGACACTCATAGCCTGGTCAACTCCACTTGCTTGCACTCCTGGAAAGGGTAAAACATAAAAAATGGCAAATGTTGCATATTTTATTACATGGTACAGTAATGCATGCACAATGCACGGGTCCAAGTGCTGACACACTAGGACCCCCAAAAACAGTTCAGGGGTTACCAAGTGGGCTTAACTTTTATTATAAAGCCTGGTTACCCCCTCACCGTCACAATATATTGTATTCAACAAGGGGTAAGGTTAAACTCACATTCCAGAAGTGTGGTTAGTGCAGTGTACAGGGTCTTTACACTCCCTGGTGTCGCTGTCAATGGTGCCTCTGCTTCTTCAGCGTTGTACCGAAAGCAACGTCTTTACTCCGGGCGGAAGTGCTAGCTAGTGGGATGCGATTCCTCCGGTAGCCAGAACTTCAGGGAACATACATGCACAGTAGAACAATCAAAGGGGGGCGGATTCTACACGTTTCGCTGATTGCTTCTTCAGGAGTCCGTTTTGGGGGACTCACCTGCTCAGTCTCTAGCATATAGGGGCATCATCCTCATCCATTCCCAACTAGTGTTACCTTAGTTAGAGTTTCGATTACTCTGTTGATATCCACCTTTTCAAATCTTACACAGAAGAACAAGAAAGGTAAGGAAATAGTATTCAAAAAAGGATTAACTTGATTCGATGATGACCAAAACAAGAAACATCTTCCATTTCTTCTCACTACAAAGCTGCCTAAGGATAAGAAAGATATTTGTATGTATGTATATCTTTATTTATATAGCGCCATCCAGGTTTTTGCAATATATATTTTAGAATAGAATATGTGTGAAACACCAGTGCCTAACCGAGACTATTGCACCCTGGGAAGACACAAAATTTGGCCCCTCACATGAGGAGTGCACTGGCCTAGTAGGCTTACAAGTGGCAGTGGCAGTAGTCCAGGTTAGGGGCTGCTGAAGACGCGCTACTCCATCTCTGCTTCCCCTCTGAGCTGCATTATCCTCAGCCTCTTGGACATGCTCAGCAGATGGAGGAGCACGCCTTCAGCAACCCTTACCCGGACTACCATCAACACTATTTGTGAGCCTTCTATGTCAGCACGCTATCATCATGTGAGGCGCCCCACCCCTGCCACGTAGTAGTGTCGGTGTGACGTGCAGTACTCGCAGTGCTGCGGGCTGCTGACACTGCTTTACAACGGAGTGCGCACAGTCCTCTTCTTTTGGCGGTGGTGCCCCTTTTGGTCAGCTTCCCGTTTAGCCCGTCCCTTACTCTGGCACTGCATAACACAATTGGAATAAGCACTTCAGACAAAGCAATAGAAAAAGCAGTCCCTGCCCCGAAGAGCTTACAATCTAAATGGTAAGTTCGGAGAAGTTACTTTGACCGTAGGAGGGCTTTTTGTAAAGTTTTTTTTTTTTTTTTTTCATCGGGTTAGACTTTTCATCATAAATATAATGTAAACATTTTGACTTTTTTGCTTAATATTAAGATACTGTATTTGCTAAAATTGTAGAGACCTTTTGTAGACTATCCTAAATCATAATGAAGAGGCGTGATAGAGGAACTTTACCTATAGAAGACAGGGATGTTCATGCTCACAGCACTAAACAATCACAAACAAATGTATTTTATTTGCATTTTATATTGCATAATCTGTTAAATCTGGTTCCATCTTTTTATACCATTGAGATAAAGAAAAGAAACAAACAAAAACAAGCAATATATATTTATACTAGTGTTGTACCGGGTCCTATATTTTTCTAAAATTGGGTAACGGTTCCCGGGCAAAATGAATCATTTTACCCGGACGAGTGCCCGCCTCCAGGACATCTGCTGCTGCTCCCAGATGTCACCACGGCCCTCCTCCCCTTCCGTCGCCGGCTGCAGGTAAGTGTTGAACTATTTTCAGCTCCACTAAAATTACCCGGTGCCGGTTCTGACCCGGTGCCAGTCCCAGCCCCGTGCTGCCGGGTCCAGGTAACTGAAAAAGCGCCGGGTTATCAGAGTACTGCATAATTTCCGGGTTCTCGGTACATCACTAATTTATACTCTAAATACAGAACAGAACTATATGTAAGCAAGGTAATTTTAGATTTCATGTAGCAAAGTGTAGTTGTTGAAAAGTATTGTTAATGAAACACTATTAAGTACCTCTTTACAACTTGCTGTGTTAATGTCTTTGTGTTGGTATTAAAATGTGTGTAACATTTCTGATTCGTTTTTAGCCCTTGAAGGAAATAATTATTGATTATAATATTGGAATCTTTACAGAAAATAGAACCATTTATTGAAAACTGCAGAGAAGCTGTCATTTTTCTACAGAATTCAATTTGTTCCTTAAATATGAAAAGAAGTCTAAACTCTGTGCAAGTAAGTAAAATTATTCCCCAAAAATATTTAGGGACATTAAAGTAAACTAATAATACAATGAAGTGCTTATCTTTGCTAGTAGAAGTTCGGCAGCACTCAGACTTCTGGGATTGTGTACATGTCAACACTTCTGAAGCAATCACATAGTCGCACCCGCCCAAGGGTGACATATCAAAAGCATAATCATTTGTATTTAAAGTAACAAGCAGGGAGAAATATTGAAGTAAACTATATTAGTATTACTTTCTCAGACATTCATTGTGTCTGTGTCACTATTTAAACACAACATGCCCTTTACGAACTATAGAGACACTGTAAATCATAAATTAAAAAAAATTACAAAACTGATGAATAATTCTTATTGTCAGATGAAATGGTGTGAATTGGTGTTCAGTAATATTACATGTCTTGTGACATTTCTTTGCACAGGAAGTTACTGACCTTATGGATAAACACAGAACTATGATGAAGCTAGTATTGGAAGACCCTCTACTTGTTACATTAAGATTGGAAGGGGGAACAAACCTTGCAAGACTTAGGAAGGATGAATTTTTAAATACAGAAGATTATAGGCAAGTGACTACATTGTGTTATACAATTTATACTGATTGCTATAACCTATACAGTGAACAAGATCTCATACAAGATGTTTATATGTAACAATATTGGTGAGACTGTGGTTCATTTATTAAAGTCTACTAGCTTAAACACTGGGCCCAAAAAAATGCGCCAAATTTATTAAAGAGAAAAATTCCCATTTAAAACCAATGGAATGTTCTTCTTTGTTAAATCTAGAGCCGTATTTTTGCCTCGATTTTGCAGCCAGGGTACTTTATTAAATGACCACCTACTGATCACAACAGGATTGCATCTCAGCCACCCACCCCACTGTGCATCTGCGTTGCCCCCAAGGCGCACAGCCTGATGGGGCTCCTCAAGAGCGGCACCCCTCTGCAAAGGACCAGCGTGCTAAGGGTTAACATTTGCTTGTTCTCTGTGGAATGTCAACCCCACCCACTAGAATGTTAACGAGCCATGAGGACACAGAGCTTTTGTTCACAGCTGCATTGCATCTCAGTCACCCACCCCACAGTGTACCTGCGTTGCCACAAAGGCGCGCAGCCAAAGGTTGTGAGCCGTTTGTTGCCGTTCGCTGATGACTGGTGATGTAAAAGTGGTGTTAAAGCTGCTCTATTTCAATCTAAAACTCACAAGCCTTTTATCCCCTGTACCCATTTTTCCAACTCTATCTGTCCGTGATTTGACTGTATAACCCCTGTGCCCAGGACATACTTGGAAACGAGAGGTAACTCTCAATGTATTACTTCCTGGTTAAACATTTTTATAAATAAATACATTTTATGTTTTATTTGGAGTTCTATTCACAAATATCCAATTGAAGATTTATTTTGATAATGGAATCAACGGATTAGTAACTGCGAGTTTCGTGGAGCCAACTGTAGCATGAATTTTCTCCCCGGTTTAGAATATGCAGTGGGGGAAAGTCTAAAACAGTCTAGAGGATTTAAATGTGAAATGACTTGCTTTACTTTTGACATTATAGGAAAATATCTCAAATATGCATTCCCAAAACTGGTTAAAATACATGCAAAGATGTTTAATCATCTCAATAAATCCTATCTCACTCAATACTGACTGTTTTGGGGCTTTCTTATGAAAGTATTTCAGCAGAAAAATATAGTTAATGAAATATAAAATACTGGTTGCTCTAGAAAGGAATTTTTCCATGTGTTATTTTCATTGTGATATTGATAAATAACCTACAGGTATATGATTGTTTTTTTCTGTCTTTATATGTAATTTTTTTTACAATATGATATATATTATATTGCAAATATAATTTCAGTTAATTTGGGTACTATGTGATTCATTTGAATTGTGAGCACAGAATTTTCTGGATAATAATTTTTGTGTTTTCAGAGATGCCATGGAGACAATTACCACACTGTACAACCAAGTTGATGAAGAAGTTCACAGGCTTGTTCTTTTGTCAAATAAGTGCCTTAAAGAGCTAGAGAAGATTCTTGAGATAAAAAAGGTGTCAGAATGCTCTGATAAGGTTAGTTATGTGTGCAATGTTATACACTGCATTGCAGACTATTTAACGTCTCTATTTACATTACTAACTTCATTAAAGGATGCTGTGCCTCTTATTTGTCCTTATGAAATGTATAATGTTTAGTGGATTTTACTAGTACAGTGTAAACCGAAATCTGGACACTACAGATGGTCACAATATTTAATGAAAAATAGAGATTCCCCAGCACTCAGAATAGATGAAATACTCAAAAATCACTCAAATGTTTACAAAAGTAGTCAAAGGTTACTTCGTATTGTGTACAAGACTGAAGAATCTTTATTGTTCATTAGTAAATCTAATAAAGGTTGTGGGGTAACCTTTCACTCCTTGCACCATATCAATTTGTTCATAAGAAATTCATTTTTGTGATAGAGATACAGCTGAACCCTGTTATAACGCGGTGCTCGGGGTCCACATAATGAGACTGTGTTATAACCAGGATCGCGAAATGGCCGCCGCACGAGGACTTTCTTGGCATCTGCAGCTCTCTCCTCTCTGCAGCTCTCTCCTCTCTGCAGCTCTCTCCTCTCTGCAGCTCTCTCCTCTCTGCAGCTCTCTCCTCTCTGCAGCTCTCGCCTCTCTGCAGCTCTCGCCTCTCCCTGCTTCATCAGGCTGCGTCCATGTGCGCGGTGCACATCTCCAAGGATTTAAAAAAAAATGTATTATAATAATAATAATAAATAATAATTCAATGCTTTATTGCTAACGAACACACATACATACCCACACACACCCTCCCCCCTACACTAATAATTTTACCATATCATGCAGGAATGGAACCCATGACCCTTCATACACTAGTAGCAATTCTGTAGGGAGAAGGTGTGTGTGTGTGTGTCCGTCCGTCCGTCCGCAATAAAGTATTGAATGTTATAATAATTTAAAATAAACTTAGGCTTGAGCTGTATTTCCTATTTGTAGAGTGCTGTCCTGCCCAAAAGTCATGTTTTATCATAAAATGAAATTCGTATTAAAAAAAGGATGCGACAAAAAGTATCAAGAGATATTAAGAGCATGGTCAGTGTTCAATACACTATGTAAACAGTATCACAAAGCACTAACTGTGGCATTAGAATGGATCAGGTATACCATAGCAATTTATACTATATAGCAGGGGGGGCTTGAGATTTGTAGAAAGGTGGGGGGGGGGGGGGGGGCACAATGCGGCACTTACTGAGGCTCTGCGCTCTTCCGCAAAGCATTTAAATTTAAATGCCTGGGGGATCGCGCAAGGCCTCTGTAACTTCCTAACCTGATCTCCATTGGGTTCTGGCGACGCATCGCCATGGCAAAGTGACATCAGAAACGCCAGTGGCAAGGTAAGGGGGTGAGGGCGCAGACTAAAAAGTTTGCACACCCCTGTGATATAGCAATCTAGTTTATATAGCAATCTAGTGAACCATGCCAATGCTATATCATAGATGCTATAGAAGGAAGTGCTGAATAGTTTTAGCAATGTCTGCCAGTCAATACTGATCTGACAGTTTATACTGCAAGAAGTGGTTAACACTTAAATCCTGTGCATCGCAGTGGTGTATAACATCCAATAATCTAGCAGTTCATGCGAATGTAGTCTCAGGAGAAACATTTAGTTAAAGCAGTATATGCCAATCCAGTAATGCATAAAATACTTAATCGTTTAGCAATAAATGCCTACATTGCGAAGATAGAACATTTCAGGAGAGTGAAACAAGTGTTCCATGATGGAAGTTTATTTCATGTTTCCACAGAATGGTATAGAAGTAAATATGTTGACACCCTAATTTTTGAAGCAATCTTTTTACTTTTAGATTAAACTTTGGTTTGAAACAGAAAAAAAAATACATCTTGGCCCTTTGGATAGAGCACCACTGTCCTTAGAGGTATTGAAAAGAAAACAAGAGGAATACAAAACTTTTCATGAAACAGCCGTGGTGAGTAGTATACTATCGCATATTCTCAAAATATTTTTCATGAATTTCAATACAGTTAAATTTAGAATTAAGTTCTTAGCATAGTTTTTCTAAAATATTCAGCATAGCAAGGGTAACATGAAATTCACAGTCATGTGACATATAGTAAAAACATTGCAAAGGTTTGTATATCACAGACAAAAGAATTCTATTTTTTAATTACACCATATGTCCTCCATATTAACACAGCAATAATGAAGAGAGTTTGTGCATTTCAAGGCAGCAAATCAATTTAAAGTACCATAAGGAGACTAGTGAGCATTCCACAAGCACAATTGCATTATAATGTTACACTGTATTAAAAAAAAAGTCCCTTGTATACAATATAAAAAAGTGGAATAGTTCAATTTTTGTACTGGGCAAACATAATTCAGGACACATTGAAAGCCTTCTGGCATGTCACTTTATGTCGCTGTGCTCAATGCACCACAAATTAGATTTCAAACTCTTGAGGTTAAGAATTAGCTGTGCCTCCAGATGTCTAGAAGTTTCAGGAGAAAACATGATCAATGACTAAAAAAAATATTATGACACATAACGTAAAGACGGAACAGGAAAAAACAGGCGCTTACCTTAAGTTTGCGGATCAGAGGTGAAAGTGAAATAAAATAGATATTATAACCAACAAATGTGATCTCTTTGGGTGCTGAGATATAACCTTTAATGAAACGTGAAAAACAGACAAAATAGGGGGAGCAAGGGGTTAAAACTTTCCAACTGTAAATGTAGATTCTGTAGACAACCAAAGCAAGAGATAAAGACCTCTTATGGGGGAGAGGGGCAAAATGGAACTGATACTAATGGTATACTTACACGGCCCTGTGTAAGTACAGATAATGAAAGGTATCTGTAGGGTGTATCCTAGCCCATCCAGGAGAAGAGGTGTGAGGGTGAAGTATAATAATAATAAAATACTTACACGGCCCAGTGTAAGTAAAGATGTGGAATTGGTATCTGTGGGGTATATCTTAACCCATCCAGGATGGTGGCAGTCGAGGCACAGGTGTTTGCGCATGAGCAAATTTGCAGCGGGGACTCCCCTCTTTGATGCTTGCAATCAAATAATTTCCTCTGTCTCCGCGTCCGGAATGCAGTGAGATGACACAACTCTGCTCAGCTGCGACTGCGACCGCGACTGTTTGCACTGACTATGGAAGCCTCCGTGGGACACAACCAAACAGGAATAGAGCAACACGTTTCACCGTGCAAACGGCTTCCTCAGGCTCATAGAATTCATGAATTCTATGAGCCTGAGGAAGCCGTTAGCACGGCGAAACGCGTTGCTTTATTCCTGTCTGGTTGTGTCCCACGGAGGCTTCCGTAGTCAGTGCAAACAGTCGCAGCTGAGCAGAGTTGTGTAACCCTCTGCTCCCCCTATTTTGTCTGTTTGACACATAACGTAACCCTTATTCAATGACTTACCAAACTTCGTGACCGCAAACAAAGGTTAGCATCAGCTGGTGTAGATGGGCAGATGGAGTTAGGCCTCTACTGTTCTTGCCCAAAGACTTCTTGGTTCAGGTAAGTGTAAAAAAAAAGATTAGTGGGGTTTTCTTTTGTAGACATTGTATGGGCAAGAGTTGGAGTGCAACTCCCAGAACCATATAGGGGATAGATAAACAAAAAACACAACGTGCAATATATACATATCTTCTAAAGTGGGTATGGGATGCACTCACAAAGTAGATGTAAAAATCAAGCGTATCAGTCAACTACAGGTCTTCTTTAGAGATCTTAAATGAAAGAGAAAAAGCAGGAACATAGCATAATTCCGTACAATAGATTTATGTAGGGAAAATAGAGCGGATACAGTCACAAGTTAGAAAGGCATTGGAGCCGCAGACTGGGTGAACAGAATTCTGATCCCTCTCCATTCACTGTCTGTGTTCCCCCCTCACAGTGTTACCTCCACTGTTTTTCTTTCAGGAAGATGGATGAAGGAGAAGACTGATCACATGTCAAAGCTGCAGCTTCTTAAAAAGTCCTTTTCTGGACATTTTAATAGCCTTTTGTATCTCACTTGATACCTGCTTCCTCGGGGGTATAGAGGAAGCGAGTATCTTGTGAAACGTGTAGGGCTGTTTAAAATATCCAAATGAAGCAGCACCTCAGTTTTTACAAGGGTTGTATAATTGATATACATTATATTTTTCAATTTACTTTTCACTGTTATATTATATCTAGTAAATGCTGGTCAGAAAAATGGGTATGGGATGCAAATATCTAGCATATCAGTCAACCACAGGTCTTCTTTAGAGATCTTAAATGAAAGGATAAAGATCTGCGGTTGACTAATAAGCTTCATTTTTGCATCCCATACCCTCTTTTCTGACCAGCATTTACTAGGTTTGTACATATTGCACTATTTGTGTTTTTTGTTCATCTATCCCCTATCTGGTCACTGTGAGTTGCGCTCCAGCTCTTGTCCATAGAATTTTCCTGTAAGACCACGTGGAAGGTCTCGTTGATGAAGCAGCACCTCAGTATTTACAAGGGGTTGTTTAATTTATATACATTATATTTTTCATTTAACTTTGACTGTTACGTTATTTTATTTATTTTAAAGATTGATGCGCTTTGATTTTTTTCTTGTATGTTGTAGACATTGGTCTATATATTGACATGGATCATGTACATACCCATAACTGAAAATATTATCTTATTTCCTGAATTATCAATTCATATCTACATAATATAAAATAAAATTGGTGTATAAAACAAGTTTTTTTCTGTCCAAACAGATGTACTGTAAGAAAGCATTTCAGTTAATGAAAGATAGTTCGTCACAGACCACGGAGGAAAAATTTCAGAACTTCAAAAGTTACCTCAACAACATCATAACTCAAACAGATATGAGGAAGAGTGAACTTGAAAAATTGCTCAATTTGTATGAATTTTATGAAACGGTAAGAAGGTTGGGTAGTATAAAATATAAACCGGAAATTGCAAAATAAAACTCATTGCAGTAATTCTGTTGCTTTAATGAGAATATCAACACTCGGACACAAATTCAGGCAAATACATTTAATGTACACCACCTGTTCATTGAAATTGTGAATGTTCATTTCTTTGTAACTTGTTTGCAGAATAGTTTCAAAAGGCTTTGGATTTATTTCTGCAGTAATTTGTCTTAATAAAATATATTACATTGTTCCATATGGATTCTACGGAGATACTGAATACCACCTTTCAGAAAAAAGATAGTTGCATTAACTTAAGAATAAAGTACAGTACATTTAAAAAGTAGTTTTTGTTTGTTTTTGACAATGATGTAAAGCACTTTAATAGGGTGACCAGATTTACAAAAATAAAAACCGTGACACATTAAAAAAAATATTTATAAAACAAATGACATCATCAACTGTGCTTTGTCTTCTTTATCTCTCTCCGCCCCCCCCCCTCACACACACAGCCTATTCTCGTTCCCCTCCCATCCCTACATTCTCGTTCCCCCTTCCCATTCTTTCTCTCCCCATTCTCTGTCTCTCTCTGTCTCTCTCTCCCTCCCATTCTCTGTCTCTCCCTCTCTCCCCCATTCTCTGTCTCTCTCTCTCCCCCATTCTCTCTCTCCACATGCTGTGTATGTGTCTCTCTCCCCATATGCTGTCTCTCATATGCTGTCTCTCTCCCCATATGCTGTGTGTCTGTCCCTCCCCATGCTGTGTGTGCGTGTGTCTCTCTCTCCATGCTGTGTGTGTCTCTCTCTCCCCATGCTGTGTGTGTCTCGCTCTCCCCATGCTGTGTGTGTGTCTCGCTCTCCCCATGCTTTGTGTGTGTCTCTCTCCCCATGCTGTGTGTCTCTCTCTCCCCATGTTGTGTGTGTCTCTCTCTCCCCATGCGCTCTCTCTCCCCATATGCTGTGTCTCTCTCCCCAAGCTGTGTGTGTCTCTCCCCATGCTGTGTGTGTGTCTCCCCATGCTGTGTGTGTGTGTCTCCCCATGCTGTGTGTGTGTCTCTCCCCATGCTGTGTGTGTCTCTCCCCCATGCTGTGTGTGTCTCTCCCCATGCTGTGTGTGTCTCTCTCTCCCCATGCTGTGTGTCTCTCTTTCCCCATGGTGTGTGTGTGTCCATCTCCATTCTGTTTTTCTGTCTCCCTATAGTGTCTCCCTATAGTGTGTGTGTGTGTGTGTGTGTGTGTGTGTGTGTGTCCCTACCTGTCACTGTGGAACGTGGGGGAAGCCACCTTGAGCCCTGGCCAGCAGACACCGGAAGTTCTCACTGCTGGGGCTCCATTGACACTAACCCCGCCTCCACCCTCTTTAGCTCAGACCTGGCCTCTGCTCTCCTCCCTGTATTCTTGCTCTCTGCTGCCCCCCTGCATTCTCTTCTGCCCCCCCCCCCTGCTCTGATGGTCAAAACCGGGACAGCCACAAAAAACGGGACATTTTAAAGAATGTCAGGCAGTCGGGACAGACAGTAAAACAACGGGACTGTCCCGGCTAAACTGGGACATCTGGTCAACCTACTCTTTAAGCATAATTTCTAAATAGTCAACACTACTGCTCCGACAAAGTTTATTCGAGCAAAAGCTGCACGGCAGGATGCGTGGCGGCAGCGTGGAGAAGCGTTGAGAAGCGGCTCGTTCGCGTGACGTCGGTGACGTCACAGTTACGTGCGCGCCCGGCTTCCCCGGCTTCCCCGACTCCCCTGAAGGTTTGAAGTGAGGTAAGCGGGGAGCGGGGAAGCAGAGGGGCACAGCAGGAGCAGCTAGGGGGTCGGGAAGGTGTATAAATTGCGCGCGGATTGGAGGGGGGGGGAACGGAGGGGACGCGGCTGGATGCGGCTGGCGCGCTGACTATTCTCAGCACCAGCCGGAGTAAGTCCTGGTCAACCGGCGGCTTTTGCTCGAATAAACTTTGTCGCCACTGTATATTTGTGCTGTAAATACATTAGGAAAGGCAAGTTTTACTGATCCTGATATTTTTTAATTTATTTTTTTATAACTAAACATGAGAAGACCACTTTTACAAGAGACACCGATGAAAAATAAGTAGTCTGTATAACCTACTAACCTCCCACCTCGACCACTCACTAAAAGTAACCAGTTATGTAGGTCCAACTGAATGTTGGTGAAAAAGCTCTGTATTTGAAGTGAGAGACCCTGGTTCAAGTCTCTTTTTATTGTGACTTTATTTCCATATAACACATGCACAAATAATTCAATTTTAAGCTTTTAGTAAATTGTACATATTATTCATGTGTAACTTCCCACATTTTTCTAAAATGTTATTAAAATGATTAAACAGAAATATTGCTTTACAGATTATTGAATAAATAGAATTTGGTGTCCAGTTCTTCACATCATATATTTTGAATTGCATCAGCTTGGCTGGTGCTCCTTAACAGGAAAATACTAGTACATGTTTTATATCAGTAGACTGCTGCGAAAGAAGAACAACTTTCCGTAATTTTCTTTTCCGGGAACCATGTCAGTGGGCACCTTTGGGTTAATCCCTCCTCAGTCTAGGTAGGACAGGAAATTGACTTTTGCAGGTAGGCCATAAAAGGCCCCTCCCTCTACCTGCACCTTAGTTTTAGGATTCTGCCATAGCTGAAAAATATAACTGATAGGCATTAGACATACATAGGGAGGGTAACTATGTGCCCACTGCCATGGTTCCAGGAAAAGAAAATTACAGTAAGTTGTTTTAAATTTTCTTCTTTCCTGATCACCCTGGCAGTTGGCACCTTTGGGACATACCACAGCAGTGACAAATTAGGGAGGGATACATAAAGAATAAACCACCAGTCAATGCCGTTATCAGTTGACCTTTATTAATTTACTTTACACTTTATTTCACTACAGATTGTAGAACTCTACGCCCAAAACTTGCGTCAGCAGATGATTGTACGTCTAGTCTGTAGTATTTCAAAAATGTATTGAACGAGGACCAGACTGCTGCTTTGCATATCTGCCCTGGTGTTGCATGAGCTTTGAATGCCCATAACGTAGACATGGCCCTTGTAGAATGAGCTTTAATGTTCAAAGGTTTATCTTGTCCTTTGGTCACATAAGTTTTTTTAATACATGCCACTATCCATTGGGAAATTGTTGTCTTAGATGCTGCTTGACCTTTCTTCGGTCCCTCTGGTATGATGAATAGTCTGTCTGATTTTCTCACATCTTGCATCCTTTCCATGTATATCTTTAGACATCTCACAACATCTAGTTTGTGAAATCTCTCCTCTTTCTTGTTCTTTGGATCTGGACAGAATGACGGGATCACTATTTCCTGATCCATATGGAACTGTGATACAACCTTTGGCAAGACTTGATGCATTGGTCTGAGAACTGCCTTGTCATGGTGCAAGACTAAGAATGGTTCCTTAGCTGATAGTGCCTGTAGTTCTCCCACTCTCCTTGCTGAGGTGATCGCGATCAAGAACGCCATCTTCCATGATAGCCATCTCAACCCTATCTCTTGTATAGGTTCGAAAGGAGGTTCTGTTAATACATCAATACTAAAGACAGGTCCCATGTCGGCACCCTGTTTTTAATTTGAGGTCTTATTCTTTTAACTACCTGTAAAAAACGGATGATTAATCTTTCCATTGCCAGATTTCTCTCTAATAAGGCTGCAGACACCTGTACTTTCAGAGAGCTGAGGCTGAGACCTTTCTCAATCCCTTTTGCAAGAACTCCACTATTGACACAATTCTTGGTGAGAAGAAATGTTGTCTTTCTTTTGTGCACCAATCCCGGAAACAAAGCCAGATTCTATCGTACACTTTTGATGTGGATCCTTTTCTTGCCTGTAATAGGGTCTGGATTGTCTTGTCTGAACAACCTTTCATCCTCAATGTTTCCATGGTATGTGCCATGGTATATCTACTGCCATATTTACCAGGTGTGTGAACCAAGGCCTTCTTGGCCAAAATGGTGCTACCAATATCACTTCCGCTTGGTCTTCCCTGATTGTATTTCGGAATTAGGGGAATTGGTATGCCAACTTGAAATCCCATTTGAAGCTGAGAGCATCTGTGCTTTTTGCGCTTGGATGAAAACGCCTTGCACTGTAGTTTTTTACCTTGCGGTTCTGATGTGTCGCCATGAGATTTATGTCTGGCTGACCCTATCGCTCTACCAGCTTTTGAAACACCTGTGGGTCTAATGCCCATTCTCCTGGGTGTATAATATTGCGACTTAGAAAGTGTGCTGTGACATTTTCCAGTCCTGGGATGTGTACGGCCATGATCTCTGATATGTGGCCCTCTGCCCAAGTGAGGATTTCTGCTGTGAGGTTCATCAGCTTTCTGCTCCTGGTTCCCCTATATACTTTACAACTAACCGGTTGTCTGGCTGTATCTTTATATTGCCATCTCTTATTTGGTCTTGGAATGCATCCAAAGCCCTTTGTACTGCTTTTAGTTCCAGCAGATTTGATGGGAGGCGCTGTTCCTGGTTTGTCCAGGTTCCTTGCACTAGTGTTTCTCCCATTTGGGCACCCCAACCTGCGTTGCTCGCGTCTGTTGTGATTCTTTCCCACTGTACTGGGTATAGTGTTCGTCCTTTCCCCAGATTTTGGATATCTTCCCACCACTTTAATTCTTCTTTTGTGTGTGAGTGTAACAAGATTCTTTGTCTTGTATCCTTGTGGTTCCCGTTCCATTGTTGTAAAAAATTGTTTTGTAACAGTTTCATATGGAGCGCTGCCCATTTTATGACGCTTTGTGTTGAAGCGAATTTCCCTAGAAGCTTCATGCATTCTTCTGCTGAAGTTCTGGTTGCTTTCCTGAGCTTCCTCGCTTGCAGTGCTATGTCTTGCCCCTGTGTGTCTGGCAACGTCACCTCTGCTTTTGCCGTGTTGAATTCCACTCCCAAAACTTTAGCAGTTGAGTGGGTGCTAGGTGACGCTTGTCCGTGTTGTTCCAAGAAGGTTATGACCATCTCCTGGTCTTGTTCCAAGATATCGTCCAGATATGGGCATTTCTACCCCTCTTTTTCTCATTTCTGCCACTAATGGGGTTTGTAAATGTCCTTGGAGAGGTCGCCAGACCGAATGGCAGTGCTGTGTACCGATAATGATGTTGGTTCACTGAGAACCTTAGGAATCTTTGGTGTCTCCTTGATACGGGCACGTGTAAATAAGTGTCCCTTAAATCTATCGGTTACCATCCAGTCTCCTGGTTGTACCCCCTGAATGATCAGGTTCAAAGACACCATCTTGAATTTTCTTATTTTCAAGAATGTATTTACCTTTCTCAGGTCTAGGATTGCTCTGTAATCTCCTGAAGACTTTGTACTAGGAATATTCTGGAATAAATTCCACTTCCTCTGTCTTCCTGTGGTACCTTTGTTATTACTTCTGCTTGTAGTAATTTTTTTCAAACTGAATTCATTTGCCTTGCACTGTACACTTGTTGTTAGGCATATATTTCTTCTTGGTATTTCTTTGAACTCTATTCTGTATCCCTGACGAATGGTTTCCAATACATATTTGTCCTGTATTGTTTGGGCCCATGTTGCAGAAAACTGCGTCAGTCTTCCTCACACTGGCAACTGCTGGGCCCTTTGACCTTCATGCGAATTTGTTCTTGGCAAATGATACTCTTCCTTTGGCGCCTCGAAAAAGCCAGTTCTGACCTCCTCACCATGTTGTTTGCCTTGAAAACGATCTGCCAGGTCTATATGCTTTTGCCTCTTTGTACTGATTTCTATCAGATTGCTGGAAACCAAATCTTCTGTTCCTGTTTTCCTGGGGCAAAAAACTACTCTTACCTCCTGATGCTTTCGTTATTATAGCATCCAACTTGTCAAAAAGGAATTCTCCTTCAAAGGGTAATCCGCATAGGCTATTCTTTGACGCTGCGTCCGCCATCCATTGTCTTAGCCATAACGCCCTTCTTGCTGACACAGCTTCAGGATAGAGCTTCTTTTTACACCTTTGTCTAGTGCCTCCTTTATGTTGGCAATCCAGACACGCATTGCCTTTGCCGCAGATGTAGTTGCTATGGCTGGTTTACAGGCTGTTCCCGCTGTAACATATGCCTTTTTTTAATAAGTAATCCATTTTCCTATCCATAGTGTCTTTCAAGGTTGCAGATTCTTCTATTGAATTGTGGTCTTCCTTGCTATTCTAGATATACTGTAGCAGCTTCCACCTTTGGGCTGGCTTCCCAAAATTTGACCTCTTCCTGTGGAAACGGATACATTTTCCCAAATCTTTTTGGTATATATACTTTGGCGTCTGGCCGCGCCAGTTCTGATTGAATAGGTCCTTGATCACCTGATGTACAGGAAAAACTCTACCTTTTTTTTTTGTCTTGACCCAAATAATTTATCTTTCCTCTGAGTCAACTCTTCAGTGTCTTCAAATTCTTAAGCCTGTCTCATGGCTTTGATAAGAGGATCCACAATTTCTACATCAAATTCAGATTCATCCTCCTGAATATCTTGATCTGATTAATCTAATTCCCCTTCTGACACCTGAAAGCATTCTATCTGAAAAGCCTTTTCCCTTATCCAAACTGGTTTGGGATCTTGACCTTTTTTGGGCAGGGTTAACTGCTTGTTGTACAGCCGCATCCACACCCTGCTTAACTGCCTCCTTCATTAGTACAAGGAAGGTGCTCATCTGCTCGTTAGAATCCCCCCCGCTGCTGCCTTAAGGCAATTTTCACACAGCTTCTTTCTCATCAGAGCACCACTTAGTCTTTTTAGTGGTTTTACTCTTATGCTGCAGAGATTCCCCAGTACCCTTCGCAGATTCTGCTTCCGGAAGGGTAATCACGAGCTAATTTAATAAAAAACAAAATAAATACTAAATATACACCCTAATATATAGAGATCCTCTCTCTCCCATGTAGTACTAAAACTAAGGACTCACCTAGTCTTGGGAATTGATCCTTTAGCAGTCTCCAATTTTGATTCAATATCCAACACTTGGCTTCTCCCTGCTGAGCGTTCCATGCTGCAGTTTTTCTCTCTCACACACACACACAGTGTCTCCGTCGTTCCTGTGACGTCACCACAGTGCTCGTGCACGGCTTGCGTGTCTGCGCACGCACCCGCCGGCCGGAATGTGACGCGCGCGCTCCCGGGCGACCGCGTGCACTGTTCCTCCTACCGCAGCGTTCCAGACGCTAATGCGGTCAATCTGAGCCTTCACACGGCTCGCAGCTCACAGCAGCTGCTGCTGCTTCCCCCCCCCCCCCCCCTCGCGTGTACCGGGCTCCTGGGGGTTCCCCCAACTCCTGGGGTCTCCGTCTTGCCACCCTCAGGGGCGCGTCGATCGGAGCTTCAGGGCAGAGAGGTTGAGGTCCCTGGATCACTGCACTACTGCACCGACTCACTTTATTCGAGCAAATACCCGGTATGTACCTGGCAGATACCTGGAATGCGCCGCTCCTCACCTCTGACAAGCCCCGTTGCATTTGCCTTCCCAGCCTGGGTTCATGCCTGGCTGACGGGCGGCTGATCTGTTAAATGATAATGATTAGGATTTAATAGGCTGCAATGCTTCGCGTGTCTACCAGATGGCATAAATTCCTGAATTGTAATGCAGTATATATATATATACTGTGCAGTATTGCAGCCAGAGGGAATAAAATGCTTCAATCCCTGCTTGGAAAATAACTCAATGCACTCGGGCAGAAAACAGTCACAAACCTCAATACACCCGGGTATACCCGAATTCGTGGGACTAGCCAAGCTCGAATAAAGTGTGTCGCCAGTGTAGGTGCAGTTTAGGTGAGTCTCATTAGAAAACAAAAAATGCTACTCCTAGCTGTGAGGACAGGAAAAAGACTAAGGTGCAGGTAGAGGGAGGGACCTTTTATGGCCACCTGCAAAAGTCAATTTCCTGGCCTACCTGCAAAAGTCAATTTCCTGTTCTACCTAGACTGAGGAGGGATTAACCCAAAGGTGCCCACTGCCAGGGTGATCAGGAAAAGTATTTAAGACCGCAAGATGCATGTGCTGAAAAAGGGATTTGATATAGTATGAAATTGTATTTCAAATATATTATGTTATAAGTAAAATATACTAGGTAAATATAAAAAGAAAGTTAGAAAATAACGTGAAGGGAAAGATTACTACCAGGAACATTTTAATCTTTAAATTGGAAATGTTTATTTTTATGTTTTTAAAGTATTTGAGAACTCCTGTTTTTTTTAATGTTGTCAGGCAAATGATTGGATGGTTCACTGCAATGATTATCTGAAGCACGTGACTAAGGAGGGAAAATATACAACATCAACAATTCAGGACTTGCAAAGCTACCACCAAGAAGCCGCAAAGGTTTCTGCAGAAAATTTTCAGAAGGTCAATGAAATGGTATTGAGCTTTGGCAGTCAAAAGGAACTTAAAGAGTGGAATATTCTATGGCTAAAATGTCAACAAACAAGGCATCATTTAGAAGCCCTGTTAGACGTGAACAGGTCATCCAACAAACAGATTCCACAGAGAGCAGTTAATGATGGATCCCTGAATAATGACATAGAAGTTGAAAATACATCACATCAAAGTATTTCTGTTTTTGGTAATAACTTGAATGATATTGGTTTTAATAATAATAACAACAATCCATCACTGCACCAAGAACATGAGATCTTACTACCAGGGGCAACTGGGGTGATTAATGTGAATGCAAATCACAGTATGGACATGTATACCCAATGTAATAAGGTACCTACTTCACGTCTTTGCAAGAAAGATTCATCTTGTGAAGAGATTCTGGAGGATGTAGATAACCACTTTGGCTCTGCCTCTTGTTATTCAGAGCCAATTCGCTCACCAACTTCTCATCACAAGAAACACCCTCTGAAGAATCTTCTGAAGAAAGCACAAAGCTTTGAGCTTTCAAAAGTTGAAAGCAGTCACAGTGATGTACATAGACATGTCTATACTGGAGTTTATATTAAGGGACTTGAAGTAGCTGGTAGTGTTGCATCTGAGAAGACCCATTTTCCAAAGCTTCATACCAGAAGTCCACAGATGATCAGAAATCGAAGTTTGTCATCCCCATCAAGGATGCATTTGCACATTGAGGAAGAAGAAAGAAAAAGAGGAAGAAGGTGAGTATATAAGGTAACCAATATCACCATCATTGTGCTTGTAGACATTCAACATTCTTAGTAACTATCTGTGTGAGCTAAACCAGCTGATGGAGCTGATATCATTGTAACATCCTACTTTTGAGCTGATCACTGCTCACACATATAGCTAATCTATACATTGGCATATCTCAGGTGTGTTAAACTGTCAACCAGAAAGGGGAAATTGTCTGCTTTTAAAGGAAGCAAGGAGGAGGGAGAATTGCCTTTTGGCAGAACACCACTGTAAATATGGCACACTGTCTTTATCCTTTATTGGATTAGAAATACTAACTCAAGTCACTAGCTCACTTTGTTACAGCTTCTTCTTTATTTGCCGTGTTTCACCTTGTTTTTACTTGTGTGTGCCAGAAAAACGTGTTTTATATAATCTGTATTAGAATATGAAGAGAAAGAAAAAGAGAGTACCTTCAAAAAGCTGCAACATAGAGAATACATTAACGTTACAATGCATATGTGTTGTATTAACCTAAGTGAATGAAAAAGTTATACATTTATTAACAGACAGAATGAAGAGAATAATAAAGAAAACTTTTTTATTCAAAGCATGGAATCCGAGGGTGAACAAACCACAATGTGTACAGCTCCCGGTAGTGAGAGGCTGTGTATTTTGAGCTCCCACAAAAGGGCTTCTAAATAGTATAAAACCTTTTCTAAGTGTTTTTTTTATTTGATTTATTTTGCTTTCTAAAACTTTAAGGCACATTTTTATTTAAAATTTGAGAGTTTTTGAGTTGTATTGTATGTCTTCGTATTGTATATCTTTATGTACATAGCGCCATTAATGTACATAGCGCTTCACAGCAGTAATATACTTGACAATCATATAAATAACAAATAATATAAATAACACATGAAGGGGAGAAGTGTGTCAGATATAAAAGTAACATTTAGGAAAATGAGTCCCTGCTCCGAAGAGCTTACAATCTAATTTGTTGTTATGAAGAACGTACAGAGACAGTAGGAGGGTGTTCTGGTAAGTGCGTCTGCAAGGGGCCAATGTTGATGTATGAGGTGTTAATTATCAGCCATGGAGCAACTTATATGCTTCCTTAAACAGGTGTGTTTTGAGATGGGTCTTATATTGTGACTAGAGAGGGTGCTAGTCGGATATTGAGGGGAAGGGCATTCCAGAGGTGTGGGGCAGTCAGTGAGAAGGGTATAAGGTGGGAGAGGGCTTTAGATAGAAAAGGGGTAGAGAGAAGACATTCTTGAGCAGAACACAAGAGTCGGGATGGTGTGTAGAGAGAAATTAGGGCTGAGATATAAGGAGGAGCAGAAGAGTGTAAAGATTTAAAAGTGAGGAGGAGAATTGAATGTGTGGTACAAGATAACATAGGAAGCCAGGAGAGTAATTTCAGCAGGGGAGACGCTGAGACAGATTTAGGAAAGAGTAGAGTGATTCTATTCTATTGCGGAGGAAAAAACAACAGGTTTTTGCTACCTTTTGAATGTGAGAGAGGAGTCGAGTGTGTGACGGTTCAGGGGATTCCTTCCCCTTCTTTCTCTCCCTCTGTCCCATCTCCTTCCAATCCCTCTACCTTTTCCCACTCCTGTTCCGTTCCGTCTACCTCTCTCTCTACCCCACTGCCTCAGCGCATGCCCCGCAGGTCTCGCGCGCCCACGCGGTCCCCGAGCCCCTGCAGTGACGCTCCCCGCTCCCAGACACCCGCTATGGCCGCGGCCAGTGCCTCACCTTCCCTGGCGGCTCCGTCCGCTCCTCTGCCTTCCTCCATCGGGGTACCTGTGGCACGGCGCTCCGCGCGCCTGGTGACGCGGCCTGTGCGCGCGCTCCCTCAGCTCGCGGAGGGCACGCGCACACGCTCTTCATCTGGGTCCTGTCGTCCTTCTGGTTCCTCCTCCTGGTGCCTGCGTGCCATCTCCCTGTTGAAGCCTGTGTGCGCGCACCCTCAGGTTACAGAGGGCGCGCACACACGCTCCTCTTATCAGTCCTGCCACATTCCTGACTCCTCCTCCCAGTCCCTACAGGCCATTCCCCTGACTTCCCCTTCTGTCTCCTCCTCTTCTCTCCCTGACCTATCCCTGTTGTCTCCCACTTCTCTCTCTGCTCCTCTCCTATTGGTGTGTCTCCCTTTATAATCCCTGTCTGTCCTTTCTATCGTCGCTCTGCATAGTTCCTGTTTCTCTGTGTGTGCTGACCTATGCTGTGCTCCCTCTGTGTCCCTGCTGTATCCTGCTCCTGTGTTTACTTTGGATTTCCCTGGCTTTGACCCCTGCTTGTCCTGGACTACCCTGCTCTCTGTACCCCTTGAACCTTGCTACGAACTATACCTTGCTGACCTCTGGAATCCTTGCACCTGGCTTTGTACCCTGACGACTCTACTCTCTGGACCCCTGGACATTGGCACACGGATACGACCATTCTTACGCTTACACCAACAGAAGTTACAAGTATCGTTTACCACTCTCTCTACAGGCCCAGCAACGCTATACCACACTCCGGGCTTGCTCCCACTGCTGTGGGTGTGTGGTGTAATACCGTTCCCACCTCAGTACTGGGGTCTTGCCAGGTCTGCGGGCATACAGGCGTGACAGAGTGTGACCCCTAGGCAGCGTGCTTGGGCTACTTGGTGAATGATTTATTTATTTATTTATAAAATATTTTACCAGGAAGTAATACATTGAGAGTTACCTCTCGTTTTCAAGTATGTCCTGGGCACAGAGTTAAGACAAATAATACATGGTTACAAATACAGTTACATAAATGAACAGGGTATACATTATATACAAGACATTGCATGCACAGTTAAAGAAAATATATATTATGGGCGTATGTAACAGTTACAGACCAGATTAAAATGTGAGACAGCCTTAGATTTGAAAGAACTTAAACTGGTGGTGGATTTGAGAGTCTCTGGTAGGTTGTTCCAGTTTTGGGGTGCACGGTAAGAGAAGGAGGAACGGCCGGATACTTTGTTGAGCCTTGGGACCATTAACCGTCTTTTGGAGTCAGATCTCAGGTGATAGGTGCTGCATGTGGTAGGGGTGAGGAGCTTGTTCAGGTAGCTGGGTAGCTTGCCCATAAAGAATTTAAAGGCAAGACAGGAAAGGTGAACTTTGCGCCTAGACTCTAGTGATGACCAAGCTAGTTCTTTGAGCATTTCGTAGTGATGTGTGTTGTAGTTGCATTGGAGAACAAAACGACAAATTGAATTGTAGAGAGTGTCAAGTTTGCTAAGGTGGGTTTGAGGTGCCGTGTCATATACTATGTCTCCATAGTCAATAATTGGCATTAGCATCTGCTGTGCGATACGCTTTCTGACCAGGAGACTTAGGGAGGATTTGTTCCTGTAAAGTACCCCTAGTTTGGCATAGGTCTTGGTTGTCAGGGTATCAATGTGCATTCCGAATGTTAATTGGGAGTCAAACCATAAGCCCAGGTATTTAAAACTAGTGACAGGGGTTAGGGTGGTGTTAGCGTTGGTTCTAATCAGGAGCTCGGTCGCTGGAAGCTTTAAGAATTTAGTCTTGGTCCCATATACCATTGTTACAGTCTTGTCAGTGTTTAAAAACAGTTTGTTTTGGGAAATCCAGTTTTCGAGTCTCAAAAAGTCAGACTGAAGTATGTGTTGAAGGTCAGAGAGGCTATGGCTGTGTGCATATAGGATTGTGTCATCTGCATACATGTGTATTGAGGCTTCCTTACAAGCTGTGGGAAAATCATTAATGAACACTGAGAAGAGTAGGGGCCCCAGAACAGAGCCTTGCGGGACACCCCAGGTGATATCCAGGGGGTTGGAGTTAGAGCCTGAGATGGACACATGTTGATAGTACTTCCAACAGTAATGTGTAAGGAGGAAATAGGGCCAGGTTTGGGAGGAAGTATGAGGAGCTCTGTTTTTGCCATGTTAACTTTAAGTCGGTGGAGGGCAGTCCAGGATGATATTGCCGAGAGACATTCAGAAACTTTAGTCTATACAGCAGGTGTAAGGTCAGGGGTAGAAAAGTACATTTGTGTGTCATCAGCATAGAGGTGATATTGAACCCAAGATATGTTGATTAGGTAACCTAGAGAGAGTGTGTAAAGAGAAAAGAGGAGTCCTAGGACAGAGCCCTGGGGTACCCCCACAGAGAGATCACTAAAAGTACGATGGGAGAGGTAAGAGGAGATCCAGGATAGAGCTTTGTTACGAATGCAAAGAGTATGGAGGAGGGGAAGAGGGTAGTTCACAGTATCAAAAGCTGCAGATCGGTCAAGTAATATGAGCAGTGTAATTAGTTCTTTTAGTGCGCGCTGTTTTAGTGGAGTGAGCAGTGCAGAAGCCCGATTGTAGAGGATCTAGGAAAGAATAGGTGTTGAGAAAATGGAGCAGATAAGAGAATACAAGACGTTCAAGGCGTTTAGAGGCAAAAGGCAGAAGGGAGACAGTTTGGTAGTTAGAAAGACAGGTAGTGTCAAGCTTGCTGTTTTTGAGTAATGGTATAACTTTTGCACGTTTGAAGGAAGAGGGAAAGGTACCAGAGTAGAGTAAGCATTAAAAATGTGTGTGAATGTAGGGATTATAGTAAGAGTAAGAGCAAGATGTTTTAGGAGATGGGAGGGAATGGGGTCAAGAGGGCAGGTGGTAGAGGAAGAAGAGGAGATCCGCAACGACACATCCTTCTCTGTGACAGCGGATAAAGAGTCAAGGAATGCAGGAGGAGAGTTTGGAAGAGATATAGGATGAGAGGAGGATACAGAGGGGGTGCCCTGATGTATGGATTTCACCTTTTCCGTGAAATAGTCGGCAAAGTCCTGAGGTGAGATGGAGAACGAAGAACAGGCAGGTGAGGATGGTCTGAGTAGGGAGTCAAAGACAGAGAAGAGTCGGCGTGGATTAGACTTGTGCGTGTTGATTAGTGAAGAAAAGTAGGTTTGTTTAGCTTGAGAGAGGGCAACGTTGAAACAGGATAGCGTAAATTTGTAGTGAAGGATGTCTGCAAGAGTGTGAGATTTTCTCCAGAGGCGTTCAGAGGAACGAGTGCAGAAATGCAGCATGCACAATTTAGCCAGGATCTGGGGTTCAAAGGACGAGAGCGGCAGAGAGAAAGCTGGGCATGTAGATCAAGAGAGGAGGATAGGGCAGAGTTGTAGTTCCTGACCACGCTGTCAGGGTCTGGAGCAGAACTTAGAAGGGAGACGGAGGAGCGTAAAGAGTTGGTTTTATTTAGTTTAAATCTGTTTTTGTTTTCACCCAGGAAGTGAAGCTAGACAGCCCAGATTAGCTTACTTTCCTTGGCTACATATCCCAACTCACTCCCAAGCCCTTCCCCCCTCCCCTCACTGGTAGGTTTTTCTGTTGCAGTTTTGTTATATTTTGTTTTGTTTATACTGCACAGATTTTACTGAGGGTGTGAGGAAAAGATTTAGTTTACTTTTGTTTAATTTACCTGGGAGTGAGATGAGTAGCAGTAAGAGGAAAGGCTGCAGTTTTAAAAACACTGCTGCTGCAAACATAGCACTGCTGTCAGGAAGTTAGCTCTCATTGCTGCCCTCTGCATATAGTATCTATCAGTGAAACCCCTTCCCCTTTGCTGTTAAAGTTTTTGTTTGTACAATGGGGAAGGTTGCTTAGAAGGCCCAGCGGCAACAGGGATAAAAGTGGTCCCTGAAAAAAATCAGTAGCAGCCCTGAATCGCCTAAGGCTACGATCACACCAGCTCTGGCTGGGCATGCACGTGATTGGGTGATGTCATAGTTGTGACGCGGCCAAGCGCCATGAACTGCAGGCAGGAGGCAGCCGGAGGAGACAGGGAGGCATGGCGGAGGCGTGGCCATGAGCATTTCTCCCTCATTTTCTGAACCGCTCATGTGACGCGCCCGTCGCCTGAAGAAAACAAAATCAAAATCCCAGGTCTGTACTGTCTGTCGTTTTGCAGTTCCTATCTGCGCGTGCATCGCGCTAGGTATGTACACTTCAATTTTCTTGTTGCAATTTGATCTTGAGTTGCGCGGTGCCTCTGGCCACTTTTGATATAATTATGGCCTAAGCCAGGGACCTCTGCATCTTCCACCCCTCCTGCTCTTGCTAGCACCAGCACCTCTTTTGCCCCTTCAACATCATGGGCACAGGTGATGTCTGGCAATAGTGCTACCAGCCCAAGCACTGTCACCTTTGGGGCACAGCTGATCAGGAAACATGGGTGAGGTGCTATATGTCAGGGTCCCATGGAATAGAGGCATATGTTGTTGCTGTCATAGTAGATCCCTCTGTGTAGTGGCAAGCAGCCACATGTATGGCAAGCCGTTCTGTGTTTTGCAGACGCTGGCTGCCGCCCCCAATGTCATTTAGAGAGGGCTCACTATTGGGAGACCTTTGTCCCCATAGAACCCCTAGAGGGTTGGGCACACGGGTAATATTGTCCAATGTGCCCCCCTTCGTCCCGGATCCTCTTCTGCGCCCCCACCTGCAGGTCCTGGGAGACTAAAGCCGCATCCATAGTCGGACCAACATCACACGCCAATACTGGTCAATAGTTTGTGTGCACGTGAGCGCCGAGGCGGCCGATGCGTGGTGAGACAAACTGGTTTGAATTTGCCACACGACGGCCAGGTCACATGCATGGTTCAGCCAATGAGGGTGAACTGCTCAAGTGACATCACATGCACGCCACGCCCCCCATCGTGCAACCCTGCACAGATCTCCTCAAGTACAGGCGCGCTCTGTCACGAGCACCTACTATGGACCTGGCCTTAGTCTCCCATTATTAAAATACTACTGAACTGCAGAGAGAGAGAGCACTAAAACATGCTCTCTTTTAAGAGGCAGGTGCAGCTGCATCTGCCCCAGGGCGCAGAATCAATTGAGGGATCCTTTGAGGGGGTGCTGTACCGTGTGTTCTATTGCATGGAAGAAGTGAGGTGCTTCTTATGCAAGGAGCTGGGGCATGCTCGAAAGATCTGCCCCAGGGGCTATCAAAGCCAATGTCAGCCCCAGCTCTAGCACCTCACGTGCTCCAGCACAGAGCACCTCGCATGCTACAGTACCCCGCCCCGCTGAGCGCAGCGGGGCCCTCAAAGAAAAAGGTCCCCCCTGGGAGCTCAATGGAGACTGCTGCTCTGACCAGCAAGGCAGCCTCCAAACCTCCGTCTTCCAAACCATTACCACCTGTGGCTGTGGCAAGACACATTGCTACACCTATTGGGAAGAATACCACCCTGTCCCCGAGGTCACTGCTGTCAATAAATCACACCCCATTATAAGCACCTTCAGTGGTGCTGGGTTGACAGCAAGTGACCCTTCCTCTTCTGAGAGTGACATCGCCAGAAAGAGGAAGCAAAAAACTAATCGGGGGTGGCTGAGGAATGGTAGGTGCTTATATATGGGACATCTCCCTCCAAAGCAAAAAAGAGGGGCGAAACATCGCCTCCTCACTAGGCGGCATTGTCTGGCCCGTATATATATCACCCAGCCACCATAAACAGCTGGTGGCTGAACCGGTGCCAGACCACACACCTCTCCCTCCAGACCCTGTGGGGGTTGTAGGGGATGAGGATCTGGAGATAAAGCAGGGGGCCTCCCAAAGTTTAGGTAATAAGCAGCAGGCTACTGGTGCAAGGCATCAGAGCCTTCACCTGGACTATAAAGGGGTTCACAACACTACCCCTGTTAAATGAGTGGTTGCTGTCCCTAATGAGGTGATATTTAGGGACAGCCCCTTGGCTATCCCTCCACCGCCACTTACAAGTGGCTCTCCTGGGGCAACTATATTGCCTCAGGAGCATCCATCTGTGGAGGGAGATGCCATGGAATTAAACCCCAT
This sequence comes from Ascaphus truei, assembly GCF_040206685.1. Taxonomy (NCBI): domain Eukaryota; kingdom Metazoa; phylum Chordata; class Amphibia; order Anura; family Ascaphidae; genus Ascaphus; species Ascaphus truei. The sequence goes on from NC_134484.1 coordinate 299,830,107, forward strand.
TCAGAATACTGGGAGAGGTGCTGAAGGGGAAGATAAAGCAGGTAGTGAGGTGGATATGGGGGAGGAGGATAAAGTGGGCCCATCTATTAATACTGTACCTTGGAGGGTCCCACTGTAGTGATCCGTTCCCAAGAAGCCACCAAACTCTGCGACATCCAGGCTGCACAGAGAGCAGTAAAGGACGCCATTAAGACACTTTGTTCCTCTATGGCACCCAATAATACCGGGGAAGCAAAATCCTCTACTGCTATGCCTGCAGCCACTCCCCAGCGTGCCCCAATACGGCACAGTCGGCACCACCCTCAGGTCCCACCATAGAGGGTGAAATGGACTCTCCTTCTCAGACACCAAGGGGGAAGTCCATTAAGATCAAGCTGAGGAGGGTGGTCCCCACAGATAACAAAATCCTCAGCCAGAAGGAGCCCGGGGATAAACTAGTCATCTCGCACGTTTCCTGGAGAACACCCTCTATGGACAAAAAAAAGGAAAGTGCAGTTGGCCCTCGAAGTGGGGACATGTCAATCTCATCCTTCGCTCTCGCCAGGTATACATGAGGGCCAGCCACAGGGCCAAGATTTCTGGGAGCTCGGAGCATTTCCGAGCCCTGAAATTCATAAACCAGCTGCGAGAGTACCAGGCCTCTGTGGCTGGTACAAGCAGTACTTCTGACACACAAAAATAATGACTTTGCACATCAGCACGGCTGTAAGGATGGTCTCTGCAGGTTCCAGGTACTCTCCTATCTGCTAAAGGGATGGTACTTTGTGAGTTTTCTGCAGGAGACCCATACCACGCTAGAGCCTGAAGCCAGCTGGCACCTGGAGTGGTAAGACAGGGTCTTCAGCTACCTCACTTCATCATCATTGTGACGGTGGGGGTAGCCAGCCTTCATAATAAAGGTGAAGCCTGGCTGGTTACCCCTAAAACCGTGGTCCCCCGACAACAGTGTGTGTGTTATAACCCTATCTGTGCTTCTATAAACCTGGGACTTCTGGAGCGGGACTTTCATAGTGGGTATTTGGGGGGAGAAGTGATAAAAACATGTAAAAAGGTTGTGGGACAAATGCGCCGGTTGTCCCCCCATTTTACCCGCAGACAACGTCTGGTCTGCGGGTACTCGTGTGCATATATTACCGGTGTATGTTCCCTATGAAATATTGTGCTCCCCATACCGCCAAGTTAAGTTTAATCATCATATCCCCAATCCCAGGTAAGAGGAAAAAAAGATGTGTTTTAAAATGTGTATTCATCTCTATACGGTATATATACTCTATATGGTAAATTGATAAGCCAGGATGTCCGCATAGAGATTTTGGATCAAAGGGGAAGATGGAAGTCGAGAGGTGTTGGCCGTTTAGTGAGCGAGGAATGACAGAGTACCAGCTATAGATTAGAAAAACTCCCTGCAAGACTTTGTTCTACCAGACCTGGTGGAGCCTACCCAGCGTGAGCTATGGGGTTGGCAAGGGGAAGCCGTTGCTTGTAGGCACAGTTCCCATTGGCCAGTTCAAATTTCCCGCTTCCTGAGCCCCTCGACACACCCCCTACTCGGACGCATACAGCAAGACAATCCTCCAGCCCTGTGATTGGCTCTTGCAGTTAGGATCCGTTCTCTGATTGGTCTATGTAAGGGGACTGCCCGATCAGAGAACCAGACAATCTTGGGACTTTGTCCGGTGAAGAGCTGGCGGGCTTTTCAAAAGTGCTTTGCTTGGAATAGCAAAGCACTCGGCACAGAGTTGCTGGAGAAGCCTAGCTGAGGACAAGTTCTACAGTCGCGGCCAAGTTCTGAGAATCACTGAATGTGCAACCAGAAGGAAAAGACAGGTATTTCTCCTTGAAAGACAACTGTGGTGTTCCTGGCCATGGAACGAACAGGGTAAGCCTTCCTGAAGCAGGCGCCCTGCACCTAGTGAGACTCGAAGTGTTTATTTCTTGTATTTTATTGTACGACTGCTGGTTTTACCAGAACAGACTTCATTTTTTTCCACTACCTTGTCATTCCCAGTGAATTGATCCGGAAGGTAAAAGGTGTTAAATGATTTATATAATAATATAATAATAATAATTGTTTGTTCTTGTGTAGCGCTTTACAGAGACATTTTGCAGACACAGTCCCTGCCCCGTGGAGCTTACACATCTGTTTTTGGTTCCTTGTCACCATCCTCTGGCATCAAACACTTTTAACACCCTACCTTATCTACAGTACATATGTTTTTTTTTTTTTTTCTCCACTGTTTTAGCATTGATTCCTGTGTAAATCAGTATTGCTTGACCTGAAGAAGAGAGGAGAATTCTCGAAAGCTTGTCCTATGACATAAATTGTTAGTCCAATAAAAAAGGTATCACCTAATACTGAATAACTCATTTATTCTGCACTATCGCAACTGGACTAACACGGCTATTTTCTGCTTTATATATATATTATTTTTTTTTTGAGTCCAGTAGTTAGGGTTTCAGTCAGTTTTTCTGTTTTTTCTTTTTTATATTGATTTAATACATTTATCATTATTTTGCATTATATGTCTGAGTGCTTTACATGAGGTTTCTTTTTCTTCTTCTGTGTTTACATACTTCATTTATTCCTCTAGCACCGCCAGAGGTATCCTGTTATTTTCAGTTATACTCCGTTTTGGTTTAGACCGCATTCATACGTATTGGTTGTTTTGATGCGGTATTCATATTTGTGTGTCGTGTATATATATATATATGTGTGTGTGTGTGTGTGTGTGTGTGTGTGTGTGTGTGTGTGTGTGTGTGTGTGTGTGTGTGTGTGTGTATATATATATACATACATATTGTGTAGCCCTGTCCCCTATGGGCTCCCAGTAACCCCCTCACCTCCGCGGGCGCCAGGAGTGTGGCGGGGTCCCCGCATCTCCGGGTTTCCCCTGTTTGCCTCCGCTGCGGGGGGGCGTGCAGGTGTGCGGCATCGGGGCGGCGACTGCATCGCCAAGGACTCCCGGCGGCTCCCGTGCAGGGCGTCGCCATCTTCTTTTGGCTCGCGCATGTGCGGCCATTCCCTAGCTTGGCGCATAGAGTGGTAGCCACCCAGAGAAGGAGAGAGACTGTAGCAGAGTTTGCAGACCCACGACCGGAAGTGACGCATCGCGACCAACCGGAAGTGACACACCGGAGCCTGCCGGACAGGACAGCCCACCTGAGAGGGAGCTCCAGGCAGAGAGCCAAGCAGCGTCCTGCATGAGCAAAGAAGCTGACGGGAACAACATACCCCAGAGGGAGCCCACGAGGTGGAGAGTCCCAGACAGCAGTGTCCCACGCAGAGTCTATACCGGAGGTGGTGGGTGAGCCTGAAGCTAACAGCTTTCTCTCCTCGATCACTTATAATGTGATACACGCATGAAATACATGTTTTTATTGTAAGTGTTCATTTTTAACCCTATAAAGTCGAGTTTTTTTACATTACTGGTCTGCACTATGGTATTTTTTCTTTTCTATACACTGCTGCTGAGCTGAGATTGGGAGTCCCTATATTCCTGGATGAGAAACCCTCCTTGCAGAGACCATTGTGTCAAAACCGCTTGTTTTTGACTTACATCTTGTAAGTAGGCCACACATATGAGCCAAGATTCACCACAGATTCTATATATAAGTTATCAAACTGTTTGCACTTAGATTGTTTTGTGTTCTATTTCCCTTTCATGCTCCCCCTGGATTGCAACTGGAGAACGACGATTTGTGGGACTAGTGGAACCAGTCCCTACCAGCTGGGTTTGAGCAGGGGGTTTGAACTTATTATTGTTTTCACGTTGTTTATCACGTCACCATTGTTTATTAATCATTTGATTACAATCATCACTCACTGTATAATACAAGTGTACACTAGTAGAGTTAGCGCCGTTTTTTTCACCTTCACACAGCACGAGCGTCATGTTGGCATGGCAACACGGCGTCTGACGTCGCGCGGCCATTGCAGGTACAGAAGGAGCCAAATAAAATGGGCTCACATAGTGCGAGCAGGGAAAATTGCATGGGGAATTCCTAGAGCCGCAGAACTACTCGCCCGCGGCCTAAATCCACTCGCCACGGGCGTGTAGTTATAATGAATTGTCGAACACTGTATATAACACATTAGAGTGATAAGGATATCTCCTTCCAGTAAATGTTCTTCTATTTTTACTACGTGTGTGTTCCAATTGTGGTGTTCTGTGAGGGGCTGCTTCCTCTCTGCTGGGATCCCTCACAGGTGGAGGTGCTGCACCATAGCAAGTATATACCCCAGGCTCTCCGTGGCAGAGGCTTAGGCTCCTGTGAGCCAACAGGTACAAGGGCAGCACTGGTAACTTCCTGTGTTCAAGGGGAAACAGGGCTGCATATATACTGTATATATATGTATTTTTATATATATTGTGTATTTTGTTTTTGTGGCAATATTTTATGGATCAATGATTAAAAGTACATTTTTATACAACTAATTTTTTCATGCAACTTAACAGCTTTCATTATCTCATGCACTATACAATGTACACTGACAACATTTTGTCCATATTGGGATCATAATACAAAGATCCTTCTAACCCGAGCGAATATCTAGCCTACAAATAGTTCTGCACTGAATAAGGGGCTTGTCTTCTTTCTTCTCTGGGTTACATCGTACAATTGTCAAATTACCTGAAAATTGCAGAGAACCCTTTAGGGATGCCCGGGAACCAAACGGTTCCTAGGAACCCCTGTTGAAAAACGCTACTCTCTTCATTCTGCATACCTATGTAATTACACAAAGCACAATGCATTCTGAAACTAGTCTCCCCACTTAGCTGGTTTAAGCACTTCCTTTTCCCTTGTATCCCCATCATTCACAAGTAGTTGGATCCTACCCTTTCAGTCTCCTGGTGAAAGCTGGAGATATCGGACAGACGGTGTGCCAGCTCAGATGCTGCCAGTGCAGAATTTGCACCCAGGCTATGGAGGTTTACAATCACTGTTTTAGTGCAAACCCTATTAGAACATTTTAGAAGGAAGGGATTCTGATGATTATGACCCATACAATAAAACTGTACTTGTTGAAAACATTTAATGCAAAGGTCATGCTTGTTGATGGTCCATAGTCTTCAGGGCTGCCGACATGGTGGGGACAGTCAGGATTGGTGGGGTTAGGGACCCAGCCCCTGCAGACTCCTCAATTGTCTGCAACAGGCCCTGAGATGCAGGCAGTGGGGAAATCCGTCCCTCTGTTGGTGAGGGGGGGGGGGAGAGCCTTGGTCAGTGGGCGGCGTCTCAAGGAGAGCAGTGCAGAAGCTGCAGCATGCAACCGGGAGACTGGTAAAGGTTAAAGGGGAGGGCTAAATCAGGGGGAGAAAAACAGACAGACCAGAAAGGAAAGAAGACATAAAGAGGAAACAAAATAAAAAAAAGAGCAAATAAAGGAGAAAAGAGAAATACATAAGAGGGAAAAGAAACACATAAGGAGGGAGAAAAGAGAGAAAGACACGAAGGGGAAAGAGTGAGAAAGGAACAAAGAAATAGATGCTGGGAGAAGATACATCAGATTCTGAAAGAGGATGTAGTCAAAAGGGAAAATAAGAAAAATGTGTGGGGGGAGAAACATGGGGGATTCAAATAAGATAATGGCATGAATGGGAACAGGAAAGAGACTGTGGTATGGGGATGTTAAAAATAGAACAAAAGCATGTGAAAAAAGACATGAAATAAGAGAAATAAGTGAGGGAAGAACAGAGAATTATATGAACGATGTAAAAACAAAGATACATTCTGGGGGGAGAGGAGAAAAACATGCTGGGGAGGGGGGAGAAAGACATGCTGGGTGAAAGAAGAGAGAAGAAGAGAAGAGATACTGGGTCGGAGAGAGAGGAAGACATGCAGGGAGAGGAAAGAGAAATACACAACACGTGGAGAAAAGATGGAATGACAAATGGTGATCGAGAAATACACTAGGGGAAACAGGAGAGATAAATAAATTAGTGGGAAGAGGGAACAAAGATACATGTCCAGGAAAAGTAGCCAAAATGTGATTCTCAACATTTGCAGGGGCTCCATTCTTCAAATTTGGCCTGGGTCCCAAAAATTCTGTTGCCGGCTTTGATCGTGTCAACTATTATGCTGTGTATAACGCTAAATACATATAAGGCTGAGTCCATGCTGCCGCAGACAACACGTGATCGCACCGCACGCGGACGCCTCCATTGCCTTAAAGCATTGCCATGTCATTTTAATCTATCGTAGAATTCATCTTTTCACATTCTTTCTTTAATGTTATTTTAGATGCAAATAATAGGAATATACCAAACCTTTTATGTTAGGTGAATTCATTTTTACAACTAAAAACTATTTATGAATCATTAATGTGTAGCTTAAATACATTTTTTACTGGTATTATAACAGGTCAGTATTTTCCTTGCAGTAAGTTACAGAAATCACATTATCTGTTTTATATGTTCAGCAGTAAACGTCATCATATCATGGATGAAATGATAACTACAGAAAGAGAGTATGTGAGGTCCTTGGGATACATCATTGACAACTATTTTCCAGAGATGGAGAGATTGGATTTACCACAGGATTTACGGGGCAAGCGTAATATTATTTTTGGAAACCTGGAGAAATTGTACAATTTTCACTGTCAATATTTCCTTAAAGAATTGGAGCATTGTATAGACTGTCCCCTAAGAGTCAGCAATTGCTTCCTGAAACATGTAAGTATGGCACTAAAATACATGGAATTTTAAGACATACACAATGTTCATGACTGAATTTGTTGAATGGAAATGTTCTTTACATACTTCTGATTCAGAGCAGATGGTTAGTTTAGCAGAATTATTCTAAAAAAATTAAAAGCAAAACAATCTAAAATTAAGAGCAATACTAAAGAATTAAGTTATACTGTATATATATATATATATATCTATAAGTAATCAAATATTATCAAGGTATAATGCTATGGCGTAAGATGCACTTCATTAGTATATTGTTACCCTACTTAAATCTTATTCCAAAAGTTGCTGATATTACTGAGTTAGGTAAGATTGGGTACTTAATACCACGTTTCTTTAAATTACCTAAAATAGTTCATTATATGTTTGTATATAAGTATTTTGTCTACTCTGATTACAGTAAAATGTACAGTATTTCCACCATACTAAATATGTTTTATTATTTATCAGGAAGAACAGTTTGGAATGTATGCTTTGTACAGCAAGAATAAACCACAGTCGGATGCCTTGCTAACAAGCCATGGGAATTTATTCTTTAAAGTAACTATGATGTTTCTTTTATAAATTAATCTTTACTCTTCAGTTTTATGATTAATACCTCACAGGTTTTTCCTGCCGGATAAACAACAATGACTATAAAAACATATTGTGGCAAAAAAAATGTATGTTTCCTTTCTATTTAAATGTATGTATCTGTGTATAAGTTTATTTAAATTGTGCCATCAATGTATGCAGCACTTTACAGAAAAAGCAAGACAGTATAAGGCGATAATATACAAGAGCGTTAAATAGGAAGTTAAACAATGGGAATTAGGGAGTCCCTGCCTAACAATATAAATGGAATAATGAGAAATGTACAGAATACAACAGGAGCAAGAGCAGTATAGAACATGTTTGAGGGGGTCAAGTAAGTGCATCATGAGTGTGTGGAGCAGCCACAAGCCTAAACTGTCAAAATGCTTCACTGAGAGGTAAGATTTCAGGTGTGACTTGAAGATGGGAGGGTTGTAGATTGGTGAATGATGCTGGGTAGGGGGTCCACAGGTAGGGAGAAAAAAGAGAGGGAGGATTCAGATGTGAGTGCAGTAGAGACTGGAGGAGCAGAGAGGAGAAAAGTATTCAGCAAACTATAAGTGACGAGAAGAAGTATAGCGGGAGATTAGAGCTGATCAGTAAGAGAGTATAGAAGAAATGTAGAGCCTTGGAGTAGAAAAGTGAAATTTTATAGCTAATGTTGCAATTAATGGGGTGCCATTGAAGGGATTTATTGAGGAGAGGGACAGAGACAGACATTGAAGACAGTGAGAACTTGCGCAATACTATTTTGTATACAGTATGGAGTTGGGAGGACAGTCAATAGTCAAGTTGGGAGTTAATGAGGGCATGTATGAGAGTTTTAGTTGTAGAGCAACAGAGGAAAGAGTGGATTCTGATGATGTAGAGCAGGGGTCTCCAAACCACGGCCCGGGGGCCATATCAGGCCCCCCAGAAGATTGTATCCGGCCCACTTCAATTTGAAATATATATATTTTTGCTCATTATATATAATTTCCCAGTGTAAGCACAGCATCCTTTCTTTGTAATTGTCACATTTCTCTTTTTTTCGGAATCATATGCTGATTACCACAAAAAGATCCAAATAAAACTTATTCATTCATTTTTAAAATATATAAAAAGATGTTTTTTCTTTGGCCCACGAAAATATGTAGAATATACGATGTGTCCCTTGTACTGAAACGTTTGGAGACCACTGATGTAGAGGAAAAATCGGCAAGATTTAATAACAAAGTCAATGAGATGAGAAGGAGACTGAGGAGTTAAATATTACATCTAGGCAATGGGCTTGGGAGACTGGATGAAGGATATTGTTATTTACTGTGACAGAAAATAGAGCAATTGGGCCTGGTTTAGGTGGGATTAGGTTTAGCTCAGTTTTAGACATGTTATGTATTGGGCGACGGAGGGCTATCCAGTATAAATCGCAGAGACTATCAGTGACTTGGTACTGAATGTCGAGTAAGTTTAGGGGTTATAATAAGCAGTTGTGTGTCATCTGTATAAAGATGAAATTTGAAGCCAAGTGTGAGTGTATATAGAGAAAAAAGGATGGTCCCAGGCCAGAGCCCTAACGTACACCAACAGACAGATGGAAAGGAAGAGCACAGCACTGCAAGTATAAACTTTAAAGGTTTGCCTTCACTGTGCCAGAACATTAGAGGGGAATATTTTCTCAACCATCCTTAGGATTTACTGCAGGACACCAAGTAGTTCACTATGTTTCGTTATTTTAAGAATGATTGAACGATTGGAGATTAGTGCTCTACTAACTGGCTGTCTAGACTGCACAGCCTCTTTCAGAACCACAGGTCCTTTTCAAGCTACTGCTGTATTTACTAGGCGTCTATAAGTTGTATCGCGGCTGTTAGATGTGGTCCGGTTACTGAACATGATGTGGGGAGAATATGCAGTGCAGCAACTTATCTATATATATAAAACTGAAAGTTTGGTTGTGTGTGGGTTTGTGAGGTTGCTCATTGGTTGCGGCTGCTCACATGCTTGGCGGCGGCTCATGCTGTGATTGGCCTGCGGGGTGGGTGACGTCAGAAAGACTAAACACACGCCCTCGCCGTCACCCTCACAGGCTCCTCACACCATGTGCCACCGCCGGCCCCCCGCATTACCGCCTCCCCTCCAGCCCCACCGCACATCACTCCCTCACCCCGCCGCCTCACAACCTAGATCCAGCGCGCCGCCGGCCCCCACATCACCTACGGCCGCATCCCCGCTGGATCACACTGTCCACCCGGCCCGCCGCCTCCCCTCCTGCCGCACTACACCATCACTGCCGCCACCCTCCCCGCCGCCTCACCTACAGCTGCAACCCTGCCGAATCACAGCACCCACCCACACCGCTACCTCCCCCCTCCAGCCGCCCACCTCACACCCGGGCTGCCGCTGGATCACCACCACCCCCCTCCAGGCACCGCCTCACACCCGCACCACTGCCTACCCTCCGCTACCTCCCCTCTGCAGCCTCCGCATCAGGTATTGGGGACAGAGGGGGGATGCAGGGGGGAAAACAGGCAGGGGGTGAGAGATAACCCACCCAACTAACCCACCCACACTCACTAACCCACCCTTCCAGTCACCCACCCACACAGTCACTAAAAGTCACCACCCACTCACTGAACTCTGAAGGGGGGGTGGAATTGGACCTGTGAAAGGGGGGGCCGGCCCCTGACCGAAGGGGGAGAAAACAGCTGTGAATGGGGGGGGAATGGTGCTGTGAAGGAGGGGAATCGCACATCTCTACGTGGGGGGGGGCACAGCTGTGAAGGGGGGGAACAGCTGTGAGCAGGGGGGGGGACACAGACCAGTCAGGGTGGGGGGAAATCACCAATGTAATGGGGAGGCAGAGCTGTGAAGGTTGGGGGGAATGGAGGTGTGAAGGGTGGGGGGCCCCAAGCTGTGAACGGGGGGACGACCCCAGCTGTGAACATGGGAGGGCCACATTCATGTGCAGGGGGGGGCCAGATTGCTGACAACGGGGCGGGAGGGAAATGGGGAAAGAGAGAGGGCAATAGTGAGAGAGAGGGGGAGCGGAGAGAGAGAGTGGGATCGGGGGTGAGCGGAGAGAGAGGTGGAGCGGGCAAATTCTATCCCGGGCAATGCTGGGTATATCAGCAGGTATTTAAATAAATTCATTTTAATATAATATAGTATTTACGAAGTGGCATCATCAGAATTCCCCACCTTCCCTGAAACGTGTCATCCAGATCTCCAGTCTTAAGTAATAAAAACTTAATTTAGTGATTTTCTCTCAAATGTATTCAAAGCACTTCTCAATTACAATATAGTGCGCGGTATAGAGTACAAGAATTTCTACAGTCCCTGCCCAGATGAGCTTGCAATCTATGATTTTTGGTACCAGAGGCACAGGGAGATAGTGATTTGCCCAAGGTCACGAGCTGACACCAATAATTGAACCAGGGTCTCCTGATTCAAACTCGGTACCATTGTTTACAGAGTCAGTGTCTTTACTTGCTGAGCAACTCTTTCTCCTGTGAAGGACCTACATTGCTGTAAAGATTTGTTAACACAAGCAAATGACTGTAAACCAATGGAAAAGTATGCCTAATAATCTGTAGACGAGTCTGGGATAATTGTTGGATTTTAATTTGTGCTGTTATTTTAAATAAATATGATAATAAAAGGATTTGTACATTTATTTTATGTAAAATATAAAATACTAAAAATTTTTAAAGTACAGTAGAGGCAGCGATTATTCTAACAAAAACCAGTGGCAATTCCCCAAAAGACCCAGGTACACCCAGGTACATTCTGAATACATGCCTTAAACTTTCCTTAAACTAGCCCCAGCATTTCTGCATTGATTAATGGCCTATCAGATTAACAGCGGGGGTCCCTGGCAGTCCCATTCAAACTGAATGGGACTGCCAGGGATCCCTGCTGTGTTAATCCTATGGGTCGTTAGTCAATGCAGAAATGCCTTAAACGTGCCTCAAACTAGCCCAGAACATACCCAGCACATACCCAGAATGTAACCCGGCTAGTTTACAGCAAATGTTAAAATAAACGTTGCCTCTACTGTATATATTTATTAAAGTTCACATAAACACATTAACATATATAAATAATTACAGGCTCGTATACTAATTATTAGGCATAAGTTGGTTTACACAAATATGTGATGTTAAAGCAGCTTCAAGTCAATCTAGTTCTGCAGTACCGTCTACTGCAAGCAGTCACCTTGCAGAAGATGTTTTACAGACAGTGCGTCTTGAAGATGCCTTCAAGCTTTTTAAATATATTGCCACAAGATGAACCGATTTCCATTATATTGCTTAGAATACCATTGTATATCTTTATCCAGACAGAACGCCTTGCCTCACTGCATCTTCTAACACGGTCTAAAGTTAAACCAACACTTGGTAAATCTCTCTATAGTGTGATTCACGTCACAAACCTTTTTTTTTTTCTTCATCTGCTATACTTTTTTCCCATCATTCCGAGCAACATAAATATAGTCAAGTTACTTTATCTTCAACTTTTTTCCTAAAAATTTCAAAAAGAATTGTTAAGCTCAAAAAAGTGGGGCTTCAATTAATAATCACTTTTATTTTATTATTTTACAGAATAAACAGCAAGATTTGGGCGATAAAATGGATTTGGCATCATACCTACTGAAACCCATTCAGAGGATGAGTAAATATGCTTTACTTTTAAAAGATATGATCAAAGAATGTTCCAAAACACAGGAGCAAGAACTTAGCGATCTTAAAGCAGCAGAAGAAATGGTGAAGTTTCAACTGCGCCATGGTAACGACCTGCTTGCTATGGATGCAATACGAGGCTGCGATGTAAGTTCTTGGCAGAAACTTTTACAAAGTGATATCTTTCCGATAACAAATATATTATTTCGTTTTGCTGAACAAACATGCACTTTCACCCTGCCGGACACAGTAAGCTAAACTTAATATATTATTGACATTACCACGTACAGAATAATTTCTGCTTCTGTGTTTTAAACTGTATTATTTAGATGTCGTAATAAGAAATTCTAAAAGATATGTTAGCAAACTGGTGTGTTATTACTGTATTACTCTGTGCGACAGAGCTTTTGACATTTTTTCACACATTGTAGCCTATGCAAACCTCACAGTGCTGTGCCATTTTCTGATGACATTTTCTTTTGAACTTAAACGTCCTTGTATAACGAAGATACATGAGCTGTTCATTGCAGCAGACTAGATTATTTAAGCAATGCCTTTTAATGGTAATACACTAAAATGGACCAACTTCTCATTCCAAATGCTTGACTGAAACTATATTCCTGAACTACTGTATCACATTGCGCAATTATAACGTATCAAAATCTACAGTTAACCCCATTAGGCCAGCAGGACTAATAGAACTTTATACGTAGGAGAGTAAAGAGGAGCCACAAAGGGCTATCCTAGTCTCAAAAAATAAATGAGAAATAGAGCCAAGTATTATATATCATTTTATGTGGGAGGATTTTTGGATGAATTATGTTTTTCGTTTGGTATATTTATTTTAATGTGATTTATTTATTTGGCCTACTATTTAATTGTGCTTCTTTTTACTTGTAGTATGTGCTTTGTTTATTAAATTCTGATTCTTGCTGGAGGTACTTGGGAAAGCTGCTTGTGGTGAGAGGAACTTTGTGGAAGTGATTTGTTTTGTGATATGAGTGGACATTTTCTCTCAGCTCTTGATGGCTGTTTGGTTTTGGGCTTCACTATGTAGCGATATTAAACCTATTTTATGTGAAATACAATGACGTTTCATTTTTGTAATTTTCCTTAGATTTTCATTATACTTCTTTTGAAAATGTATACAAAATGCTCAGGCACTTTTACTAGCTTGCAGAGTTGAAGTTTGTGAAGTTTGTTTGAGTGCTTGATAAAGCATAACAAATGTATACATCATCTTCAGCCCTTTGTCAATCAACTGCTGGATGATGGTCTCCTCAATGATCTTCCATTTATTGCAATTGCAAGCCTTTCTTCTCCACTTTTGGTCGTTGTCTTGTTCTTTTTAACTTTCATTGGAATTCCATGGAGTACAGGCATACCCCGGTTTAAGGACACTCACTTTAAGTACACTCGCGAGTAAGGATATATCGCCCAATAGGCAAACGGCATCTCACGCATGCGCCTGTCAGCACGTCCTGAACAGCACGTCCTGAACAGCAATACCAGCTTCCCACCTGTACCGAAGCTGTGTGCAAGCGGGGAGACTATAGAGCCTGTTACAAATGTGTTTATTACATCAGTTATGCACGTATATGACAATTGCAGTACAGTACATGCATCGATAAGTGGAAAAATGGTAGTACTTCACTTTAAGTACATTTTCGCTTTACATACATGCTCCGGTCCCATTGTGTACGTTCATGCGGGGTATGCCTGTACCATCTTTGTCTAATAATGGTAATTTCTTCTTGCAATGTGTCCGACCCACTGCCTATCTTTAATTTCTTCACCCGTATTATGATATACAAAAAGAGAAACAATTCCCCGGCGCAAACAATTGTGTTACCAGTCCCAAATGTTTGTATCCAGATCAGATCCAAGTCCTGAGATCTGGACCCAATAGATCACTTCAGTGGGTTATCCTGAGGACCGTGGCTGTTGAGGATCATGGCTTCTTTGTTCGAGATCTGTCAAGATAGCTGCAAAGCTCCGCCTCCCTGACGCATCACGCAGCAATGCCTGCAGCACGCAGCAATGCCTGCAGCACGCGCGGACCCCTGTCTGCGCAGGCGCACCTACCCAACAGTGCACTCGCGGAGGCACGCTTTCGCCACCGCACCAACGCCTGCTGGAGACACATCTGCCCCATGCCGCATTTTCCCTGCGCACACACGCCGCGCAGCAGCTAATCTCAAAACACACATCAGCTGTGTCTCACCTGCAACCAATCCTGCTTCCTCCTATTAGCTTCCAATCTAGGTCTGATGTAATCTTTCTGCTACCTCCTGATTGGTTCCTCCTCCTTTATATACCCTGTCAGTTCCTGTGCAACTTGTTGAGCATAAACTCTTGTTTATGTGCTGTGCTCACTGCTTCCTGTATCTTGCCTGTTCCTGTGCCTTGCCTGACCCTTGTTTTGACCCCTGCTCATACCTGGACCTGTCTCTTCTGTACATCTGGACTTCGGCTTGTTATTGGACCCCTGCTCTCTCCTCAACCACGGCTTATGGATACTGACTACTCTTCTCTCTCCAACCCAGGACCACGGCAAGTACCAATAGAGCTTTCCCTTGCATGAAAAAAGGAATCCAGGCTGTTTTGAGCCTGGATTCCTTTTTACATGCCAAGGAAAGCTCTTTATTTCACAAGTACTGCTGTATGTCAAACCAACACTGCAGATCAAGCAATATTCTACATGTGTTATCTGCAGCCGCACTGCATCATACCAGCAATTGCTACAAAGGATCTCATACTGAACGGATGAGTTTTGAATTTGTGCCACAACAGCAGCTCCAGACTGGATAAGGGAGGCCTCAGATGTCTTCACCCTCCGATCCAGGGGTCTCGGGAAGCTCTCAAACAAAGAAGCCACGATCCTCAACAGCCACGGTCCTCAAGATTACCCACTGAAGTGATCTATTGGGACCGGAACCCAGGACTTTGATCTGATCTGGATACAAATATTTGGGACTGGTGTCACAATTGTTTGCGCCAGGGAATTGTTTCTCTTTTTGTATATTCTGTGGTAACAAGTTTTGGGAAGATTTGTATATTGTTTCCATAGGCTGCCATTCCTATTTGAGGTTTATCACCGCTCAAGGAATATCGTTTATTAGGCACTTATTGTTAATTCACATATAACACTGAGTGATCATTAGGCATCTGATAAGGTGCACATTTTCTATTTCTATTAGTGCAATAGGCACAAACACCTCACAGGTTTTATATTTAGGTTAAGCGCTTTTTTGTATGTTATTAGCTAGTAGTGTTCTATACCCATGTTATGATGTCAACACCATTTTCTTTTACACATCGGACTCGTTCATTCTTTTCCCTGTCTCTTTGTGTGATACCCAACATACATCTCTCTATACTTCTTTGCATTGTCTGACGCTTCTGAATTATCTTCTCAAATAAGGTCCAAGTTTCACATCCATATGTGAGTACAGGTGGAATACACTTTCCTCTTGAAGCACAATGGAAGGTTTCCTTAAAAAACTATCTTTCTTCCAAATGCACTCCATTCCATCTTCATTCTCCCATTGATTTCTTTCAAAAGTTTCCCATCGTTTGTTACTTGCCGGCCAAGGTTGACATAATCTTCAACTTCTTCTAGTTTTATTCCATTTATTTCTATATTTGAAGAGTTGAAATATTTGTTGAACTTCACTTTGGTCTTGAGGAGCTTTATATGAGGGCCCATTTTCTTACTTGCTTCGGCGAGTTCTCTGATTAGTTGCTGGAGGTCTTCTGGACTTGTAGCAAAAATAATGTCATCTGCAAATCGTATGTTACTCAATTATATCCCATTGTTTTTCAATTCAATATCTTCAACAATTCTTCAAATGTTGCTGTGAAAAGCTTTGGTGGCGCTTGTCACGCTCCCTTGCTGATCTTTATCTTGCTTGTATCTTCATGTAGTTTAATGGTTGATGTGGCATTCTCATAAATGTTTCTTATAAATGCATGTTTCTTCAACACTTTGTTTTCTTAATGTACAGTACTTAAAACTGCGGAGACAGAATCCAATGTTTTTCGATAGTCTACAAATCTTAAAATGAGTGGTAGATAATATTCATTACTTTGGGAAATCACTTCTTGTATGACTTGGATGTAGTCCATTGTTTTATATCAACTGTACAATCCCATTTGTTCCCTAGGCTGGTCAAAGAGATTTTTTCCGTCAATTAGCGAGTATCTTCGTAAAAAAAAAAATCTTGTAATTAGACTGTAGTTCTTGAGGTCTTCTTTGTCTCTTTTTCTTGTAGATGAGAATAATTATGCCATTTCCCTGTTCAAGCAGCATGTAAAGAGTTTTGCAAGGTTTTTCTCTACTTATTCCCTAGCTTCATTCAAGATTTCAGTTGTAATTCCATCTTTCCGGGAGCCTTCCCATTCTTCATGGATATTAGTGCCTTTGCCACTGCTTCTGGAAGGACGCATGGCATCATTGGTGTTTTTTCTCGTTCTACCTCTGCTGGTTTATACCCTGTGTCATCTGTGTTCTCATAAAATGTCATGTTGAATCCTCAACTCTCTTTATGATTAGTGATATGCTTTGAAATATTTTTTTCTCCCTAGTCCTATTTTTAGATCTTTTTTCACTATTTCTGAGGGCACTTATGGCTTTTTAACCAGTTTTAACTGCACTGTATCTTACATATACAGCACCGACAAAGTTTATTGCAGCAAATGCCGCCGGTTCACCGGGATTTACTCCGGCTGGTGCTGAGGAAAGTCAGCACATCAGCCGCATCCAACTGCGTCCCCTCCGTTCCCCCCCCCCTCCAATCCGCGAGCAATTTAAACATCTTCCCGACCCTCTAGCTGCGCCTGCTGTGCCCCTCTGCTTCCCCGCTCCCCCGCTTACCTCACTTCAAACCTTCAGGGGAGTCGGGGAAGCCGGGGAAGCCGGGGAAGCCGGGCGCTCGCTTGACTGTGACGTCACCGACGTCACGCGAACGAGCCGCTTCCCAACGCTTCTCCACGCTGCCGCCACGCATCCTGCCGAGCGGCATTTGCTCGAATAAACTTTGTCGCTACTGTAGTGCTTCTAAATGTCAACCCCTTAGGCACCGCATATAGTACATGTCACACATTCCATGAATATATCATTGTTTTTTTACATAGTAAATTAGGTTGAGAAAAGACATATTTCCATTGAGTTCAACCTATGTTAAATTTAGACGACACACACTTATCCTATATTTGTAATTACAGTATCTTAATCCAGAGGAAGGCAAACAAAAAACCCCAGTGAAACATCATCCAATGCTGTCTCATAAGGGGAACAAATAAATTCCTACCTGACAATAATGGCAATCTGACAATAATGGCAATCCGATTTCTCCCTGGATCAACAACCTTTCCATGTTTACTTATTTGGTAAAACCCTGTATATCTTTGCTTTCTGAAAAGCTGTCCAGCTTCTTTTTTTTTTTTTTAAAGATATCTATTGTATCTTTTTCCTCTCTTCTATATGCAGTGGAGGAAATACAAAGGACACAGTCTAAAATTGGTAATGTATGTGCCTAATGAAGGGGGTCTACATTGACGTCGTTGCAGGTTTAACATGTTTTGGCCAAAATATTGTATTCCATTTACAATACTTAGGATTAGAAAAAACATATAAACATTAACCAAATAATATGTCATATTGGATGTGTATTGGGGCTTCTTTGTTACGGTTGTATATTTGAGGTTAGGGTTGCTGACGAGGGGGAGGGCTGCTGGAACTGCTGTCAGGGGCCCAGTGGGTTAAGGATCCTGGGCCCCCTGTTTGTTCCCCAAGCAGTAAAAACACACACTAGTCTGGTATGTTCCATAGGAGAGCAAATTTGGCAGCTCATTTTAGTGAAGTTACCAAAAGCCTGAATTGGAGGGGCCCTCCTTATGGGTGGGGACTAGATAATAATATAAGCAACTGCAGTGCGGGGAAAACCTGTTCAAACACTGGATCCTTGCTGGCTGTGCAGTTGTTTATACAGATGGATAACCCAGGATCCATACTAAAAGTAGGTGTTCACGGTATCCTTCATTATTGTGTGTGTGTGTGTGTGTGCGTGTGTGTGTGCGTGCGTGTGTGTGTGTGTGTGTGTGTGTGTGGTATTGTGCCCTTTGTGTGCCTCGTGCCTGTCTTTGTCCTAGTGTCTATTTGTGAGTTAATGATCCCCCCCCCACACCTTTCTTCCTATTTTTCTCTCCTTCTCCCCCACCCACCCCTCTCTTGGTCAATATATCTCTTCCTCCCTCTCCAGTCTCATATCTCCCCATCCCTCTCCAGTCCCATATCTTCCCCCTCCCTCTCCAGTCCCATATCTCCCCCCTCCCTCTCCAGTCCCATATCTCCCCCCACCACCTCTCAGAGCTCATATCTCCCCACCTCCGCTCCCCAGGGCCAATATTTATCCCCCATCCCCTCTCCAGACTCATATCCCCCCTCTTCGTATCTCCCAGCCCATATCTCTCCCTCCCCCCCCCCCACCCCAGGCTCATATCTACATCCATCTCTACAGGCCCATGCCCACTCCTCCCCCACACTCCTGCAGGCTCATACCTGCTGGGCTCCTGAGGGAGTTGCTTTTCCTTTTTCTGGGCCCCAAAATTTCTGTTGGTTGCTGTGTGTGTGTGTGTGTGTGTGTGTGTGTGTGTGTGTGTGTGTGTGTGTGTGTGTGTGTATGTGTGTGTGTATATATATATATATATATATATATATATATATATATATATATATATATATATATACACAGTGTTCGACAAACCTATACATTTGCTCGCCCCGGGCGAGTAGATTTTTTTGTGTGGCGAGTAGATTTTTTGGTGATTTGTCAACCACTGTATGTGTTCGACAATCCTATACATTTACACGCCCGGGGCGGGTGGATTTAACCCCCGGGCGAGTAAATATTGGCTCAAGCAGAACACGTGCTTGTTTTTTTAAATTTCCCCGCTCGCGCTGAATTTTCCCTGCTCGCGCTGAAAAGATAAATAAATAAATAACTCCCCCTACCTGACAGCTGATTGGCGCGCGCTCCCAGGCTTTGTGGGTGCGCGGCCAGGCTCTATATGAGCCAGCCCCCAATGAGCGGCCATTTTTTCTGGCCAGAGATCTGTTGGAGAGTACTAGAGTAAGTACTCTCCAATCCTCCATCCCCTCTGCTCCTTCCCTGCCTCCTGCAGTTCCCCCTTACTCCCCGCTTCCCCCCCCCCCCAATACCCACGCGTGGCTAGAGATGGTAGCAAGGGTGTTCCGCCTTCTCTCCCCGGCCCCGCTTATCCGCACGGGGCGGAGGTGTCCCCCCCTTTTTCCCCCCAGCTTCCCGCGCCACATCCAGCTTTCCCCGGTCCACGCGCGGGGCGGGTGATGGTAGTGGGGTGTTCCCCACTTACCCCGGCTTCCCGCGATCCCCGCGGGCGGGTGATGGTAGTGGGGGGTGTCCCCGCTTACCCCGGCTTCCCGCGATACCAGCGCGGGACGGGTGATGGTAGTGGGCGTTTTCCCGGCTTCATGCACCACTTCCCGCTTCCCAGATCCCCGCGTGGGGTGGGAGATGGTAGCGGGGGTGTTCCCCTCTTACCTCCTTGGTCTCCGCTTCCCCACGGTCCCGTGGCTGCCCGTGCAGGGCGGGAGATGGTCGCAGGGGGGCGAGCGGGGCAGTGGTGGTGGTGGTGCTCGGTCGTGCAGCCTTTCCTCTTCTTCCCCCTGTCGTGTGTGTGTGTGTGTATGGGAGAGTGTGTGTGTGTGTGTGTGTGTGTGTGTGTGTGTGTGTGTGTGTGTGTGTGTGTGTGTGTGTATGGGAGAGTGTGTGTGTATGGGAGAGTGTGTGTGTATGGGAGAGTGTGTGTGTGTGTGTGCATGCATGCATGGGAGAGAGTGTGTGTGTGTGTGTGTGTGTGTCTGTGCATGCATGCATGCATGGGAGAGTATGTGTATGCATGGGAGAGTGTGTGTGTGTGTGTGCATGGGTGTGCGTGTGTGTGTGTGGGATACCAGAAGTGTCACCCCACCCCAGTCACCCCACCCAGTCAACCAGTCACGTCACCCCAGTCAACCAGTCACCCCACCCAGTCACCCCGTCACCCCACCCAGTCAACCAGTCACCCCACCCAGTCACCCCACCCAGTCACCCCATCACCCCACCCAGTCACCCGACCCCGTCACCCCGTCACCCCACCCAGTCAACCAGTCACCCCGCCACCCCATCCAGTCACCCCGCCACCCCACCCAGTCAACCAGTCACCCCGCCACCCCACCCAGTCACCCCGCCACCCCACCCAGTCACCCCAGTCAACCAGTCACCCCAGTCAACCAGTCACCCCACCCAGTCACCCCATCATCCCACCCAGTCACCCCACCCAGTTACCCCAGTCACCCCACCCCCGTCACCCTCTCTCTTGCGCCCCCTCTCTCTCGCCCCCTCTCCACCCTCTCTCTCTCGCACCTTCTCACACCCTCTCTCTCACCCTCTCTCTCTCCCCCACACCCTCTCTCTCACACCCTCTCTCTCTCCCCCACACCCTCTCTCTCACACCCTCTCTCTCTCTCTCAAACCCTGTGTCTATCTCTCTCTCACACCCCCTCTCTCTCTCACACCCCCTCTCTCTCTCTCTCTCACACACACCCTATCTCTCTCTCACACACCCCCTATCTCTCTCAAACCCCCCCTCTCTCTCTCACCCTCTCCCTGTGTCTGTCTCACACTCTGTTTCTGGATCTCTTATTTACCCTATATATCTAAACTGCCCTATACTACACCAAAATAACCTATACTGCTTTCTTCTAGATCTGACTCAAGCTTCACACAGAAGACATCGGAACCCCCCCTAACCCAGAAGACAGGTAGGGAACACCTAACATTGCGGGAATGAGGGTACCTGGACATTGAGGAACTGCGGATCAGGTAAGATCCCCCACACTCTCTCTCCCCCCCACACTCTCTCTCTCTCTCCCCCACACTCTCTCTCCCCCCCACACTCTCTCTCCCCCCCACACTCTCTCTCTCTCTCTCTCCCCCACACTCTCTCTCTCTCCCCTACACTCTCTCTCTCCCCCCCACTCTCTCTCTCTCTCTCCCCCACACTTTCTCTCCCACACTCTCTCTCTCTCCCCCACACACTCTCTCTCTCTCTCCCCCACACTCTCTCTCTGTCTCTCCCCCACACTCGCTCTCTCTCTCCACTACTCTCTCTCTCCCCCACTCTCTCTGTCACCCACACTCTCACACTCTGGATCTGGATCTCTTATTTACCCTATATATCTTAACTGCCCTACACGGAAATAACCTATACTGCTTTCTTCCAGATCTGACTCAAGCTTCACACGGAAGACATCGGAACCCCCCCTAACCCAGAAGAGAGGTAGGGAACACATCCCCTCCAATGTATAACATTGTGGGAATGAGGTACCTGGACATTGAGGAACTGCGGATCTGGTAAGATCCCAGGTGGGATTGCTGCTTTAGATATTGTGAAGCGGGGACGTCCAGACACTGGTTAAGGGGTTCAGGAAACTAGTCATTCACACCTGGCTTTTATTTCTAGATCGACATTTACACACACACACACGTAACAAGGACTAATTATAGTATAATGTAATACAATAAAGACATTTATGTCAAAAACGAATGTTGTTCTGGCTAGGAATTTATTAAATGTATTTTATTTATATATTTTATTTTAAAGCGGGGTTGGGGGCGGGACTAGGGTTGGGGGCGGGACTAGGTGGATTTTTTGGTTGGGCGAGTAGATTTTTGGGCGATTTGTCGAACACTGTATATATATATATATATATATATATATATACAGTGCTCGACAAACCCGGTCGCCCACTCGCCAGGCGCGAACGGAAATTTTACGGTGGCCAGCTACTTTTTTCCCCTGCTCTGCGCAATTTTTAAAAAAATAAATAAATAACAAAATATCCTCCTGGCTGATTGGCCAATTGGGCGTGACGCGGAATGGAGCCCTTCTCTGCAGGGGTAAGTAATGGCTGCTCCTGCTCCTCGCGCGCGCGGTCCCTGTCTCCTGCCCGCGCTTCCCCCCTCATCCGCTCTGTCTCCGCTCCTGTCCCCGTGGCTGCACGCGCGGGGCAGGAGATGACAGCAGGGGATTTCACCCCCACCCCCTCCCCGTCCCGCTTGCACTCCGGTTCCGCTCCTGTCCCCGTGGCTGCACGCGCGGGGCAGGAGATGACAGCAGGGGATGTTCCCCCCCCGGACCCGCTTCTCCTCTGGTCTCCGCTCCTGTTCCCGTGGCTGCTCGCGCGGGGCAGGAAATGTTCCCCCCGGTCCCGCTTGCCCTACGATCCCCGCTTTCCCTCGGTGCCCGCGGCTGCTTGCGCGGGGCGGGAGATGCCAGCAGGGGTGTTCCCTTCGGTCCCCGTGGCTGTCTCCGCTTCCCCCCCTCTCCGATCCCCCCCCCCCACAGAGAGAGAGAGTGTGTGTGTGTGTGTGTGTATGAGAGTGTGTGTGTGTGTGTGTATGAGAGAGAGAACGTGTAGGACACCAGAGGTACCCCCCCACCCAGTCAGTCATCCCCCCACCCAGTCAGTCATCCCCCCACCCAGTCATACCTCCCCACCCAGTCAGTCATACCCCCCCACCCTGTCAGTCATACCCCCCCCCACCCAGTCAGTCAGTCATACCCCCTCACCCAGTCAGTAATACCCCCCCACCCAGTCAGTAATACCCCCCCACCCAGTCAGTCATAGTCAGTCATAGTCAGTCATCCCACCCCCCTGCCCCCTGCCCAGTCACCCAGTCAGTAATCCCCACCCAGTCAGACACCCCGTCACCTCACCCCGTAACCCCACCCAATCACCCAGTCAGTCACCCCACCCAGTCACCCTATCCCCCCACAGTCACCCTCTCTCTGTCTCTCACCCTCTCTCCATCTCTATCAGCCTCTCTCTCACCCTCTCTCCGTCTCTCTCACCCTCTCTCCGTCTCTCTCACCCTCTCTCCGTCTCTCTCTCCATCTCTCTCTCCTTCTCTCTCTCCTTCTCTCTCTCCGTCTCTCTCACTCTCTCACCTTCTTCCCGTCTCTCTCACCTTCTCTCCGTCTCTCTCACCTTCTCTCCGTCTCTCTCACCTTCTCTCCGTCTCTCTCACCTTCTCTCTCTCTCTGTCTCTCACCTTCTCTCTCTCATCCTCTCTCCATCTCTCTCACCCTCTCTCCGTCTCTCTCACCCTCTCTCCGTCTCTCTCACCCTCTCTCCGTCTCTCACCCTCTCTCTCCGTCTCTCTCACCCTCTCTCCCGTCTCTCTCACCCTCTCTCTCCGTCTCTCTCACCCTCTCTCTCCGTCTCTCTCACCCTCTCTCTCCGTCTCTCTCCCACCCTCTCTCTCCGTCTCTCTCACCCTCTCTCTGTCTCACCCTCTCTCTGTCTCACCCTCTCTCTATCTCACCCTCTCTCTGTCTCACCCTCTCTCTGTCTCACCCTCTCTCTGTCTCACCCTCTCTCTGTCTCACCCTCTCTCTGTGTCACCCTCTCTGTCTCACCCTCTCTGTCTCACCCTCTCTGACTCTGGATATTTAATTAACCTTGTATATCTTAACTGCCCTATACTACACCGAAATAACCTATACTGCTTTCTTCCAGATCTAACTCGGATCACACGGGAGACATCGGAATCCCCCGTACCCCAGAAGACCGATATGGAACACCTCCTCTCCAATGTACAGTATAACATTGCGGGAATGAGGGTACCTGGACATTGAGGGTCTGCGGATCAGGTAAGATCCCAGGCGGGATTGCTGCTTTAAATATTGTGAAGCGGGGGCATCCAGGCAGGCATTAAGGGGTGCAGGAAACTAGTCATTCACATCTGGCTTTTTTTTCTAGATTCGACATTTATACACACACACATAAACACACACACACACACACACACACACAACAAGGACTAATTGTAGTATAATGTAATACAATAAATAAACTTATGTCAAAAACAAATGTTCTTACTAGGAATTTATTCAATTTATTTCATTTATGGTTTTTTTTAAATGCGGGGCTGGGGGCAGGGTTGGGGGTGGGACTAGAGGCGGGGTTGGGCGGGACTAGGTGGCGAGTAGATTTTTTGGTTCGGCGAGTAGATTTTTGGGTGATATATATATATATATAGCCAATTAAAAAAATATATAAATAATCACCAAATTAGATATTATGCATGGATATTTTAACTGACGCAGTCTTATTGGAATAACAAGGGATAATCAATTGAAGGGATAATAACCAAATTAATATAATACTTATGACAAGATGTAATAGACACACAAAAAGACAACCAACATGAAACATATAAAACCAGGATACTACAGATAACTATGGCGCTCCCTGGTGGATATAGTGTTCAGTGTTTATACACAATAATAGGATCAAAACCAGGTAATACAAAATGAATATACTGGCCCCTCTGTTGGTTGGCAGCTTGACCAGGTCAGGATCTTCCCTTGATCCTTTTAGAGCAGTGCAGATAGGGTATATCGTCAGCGCACAGTGGAAAGAAGTAGTGGGAAAAAAGGTAGTGGAAAACAAAGATTCAGTATGGGTACATGAGAGCTTCGCTCTCTTCCTGAATATGAAAGGGGGCTCAATGCAGCAGTATAAAAATAATTATAATCAAATGCTACTCACACGGCCCTGTGTGAGTCAAAGTCTCTTAATAGTATCTTTCGACAGCTGGTCACTCCTCTTTGAAGTGTTTAGAACGGTCACACCGTCTGCTTCTATCTGTAGGTTAGTATCTCTCCCGTCCCCCATATATGGGATGACAATCGCAAACCATGTGTAAGTAATAACATTTATTAAACAACAAACATAAGTAAAAGCAACTTACATATAACAAACAGTTTTTGCAGCTCTATTGCGGCCCGTTCTGGTCCGCTGCTCACGGCTGACTCCCACTTCCGCGTCCGTCGATGGGGTCGAATCACAGGGAACCTTCAGGGCTACGGTGGCTGATCTAGCTCAGAATGGTGCACGGGTGACAGGAACGACGCGTTTCTGACGAAGTACGCAAGTGCTGCATTGAGCCCCCTTTCATTTTCAGCAAGAGATCGAAGCTCTCATGTACCCATACTGAATCTTTGTTTTCCACTACTTCTTTCCACTGTGCGCTGACCATATACCCTATCTGCACTGCACATAAAAACCAGTCCCAGATTATCCAGCCAGTCAATAGACGACAATGAAGTCCAATCTCAGCAGTGGGGATAGGATGCTGCTCTCAATAGGATAAAACCAGATCCTGTGGATATACCTAGATAGGGGGGAAAAGGAGAGCATGCCCCACATAGCATAACAAGTAATTTAATAAGGGGGAAGGGTGGGGAAAAGGTACACTTAGAATAAATAAAATTGTAACAAGCAATTTGTGAATATATCACCGCCAAGAAGAAGAAAATGCTCCATAGAAGAAATGATGCATGGCTCTCCAAACAAACAACTTACACGCCTGGATGGTAGGAATGCCTTGCTGTTGAAGGACGAGCTGAATAGTAGTCCAGACACGATCCGGCCTCAATCATGTCGCCACGTAATGCCGTGTTTAGAAGGGTCCTTACGTGTTTCGTTGCTCACGGCGACTTCACCAGAGGGTTATGGGTTGTGTCGGATAGCAGCGTCTGAAGTACTCTCACGTTGCTACTGTAGGTATTAGAACACCAGCCAACCAAGCTGCCTAACAACTGAATTACCAATGGGGATTTAGGTGACGGATCACCAATAAGAGAGCTCCTCAGTGCTGCACAAGAGGCTAAACAATTATATATTTAAATATATAAACCTATAATTACTACAATAATATAATATCACAACAACATCATATAACAATTTTTAAATATAAACACATTTATAAACACCTATAACATGCAAGCTATGGGTGATCTCATATAGAGAGGAGGGACCAATCAGTATCATGAATTAATCAAATAATGATTTGATATGTTTAAAATACATATTTATTTATTTTATTAAATAAAATATTTTACCAGGAAGTAATACATTGAGAGTTACCTCTCGTTTTCAAGTATGTCCTGGGCATATAATATTGGCTATAAAAATTCTATAGTACTCACAATTTTTGTAATTTTACTATAATTTCAATAAAGCATTACTCATTGTGCTGTGCAAAATTACTATAATAAAAATTCGAAACAATACTACTAAAAGAGCCTCAAGATGAGTGAGTGGAGAAAGAGTCGAAGCTAAAGGAGCAACAATAAAATTACTAATACTTAATGTATAAAAATATTCTACTTATGTAATAGGAGAGCAGAATAGTACACTTTTGTGTTGCCAGTTAGTCTATTATACTGTAGGGGTATAATTATCCCTTTCAACTATTCTAGCTCCCACTCAATTTGAGTACTAAAAAAAACGGCTAGAAGTTAGCCTATCCATTTATGATATTCTACTTATGTAATAGGAGAGCAGAATAGTACACTTTTGTGTCAGTTAATATTTAATGTAGGCAGATGTATAGCTAAACTATACTAACGTGCTGGTATCTATACATTCATTGAATCCACTGGGGGCTAATGTGCATAACTGGTAGATCCAAAAAGTTTCCCTTCTACATAATAGGAGCAAAAAGAAATGAAACCCGCTCTACCTAAATTGACCAGAGGTCAAAAAACAGATTGGTGCATAAGGGTGGGTAAATGGGCAACAAAAAGAAACAACACCGGGTGGAGCAAAGACACTACCACCCGGATAAGTCCCTTTATACTGCACTCAATATCTGTGAAGGGAGAGTAACCTGTCTAAATAGAGATATGCAGTCAGAGACAATAATCTGGTCCTATATGTAATGAAAGATAAATAACTTAAAACCAAATGTATTAAGTATACGTGATAATAAATCGGAACCAAATTAGTACAAAGTTAGTGCTATAAATGCCTAAAAATAATAAGTTGTGCTATATCCATCAAGTGAAAATGTATCTCTAATGATGGTAGCCAAGTGGTCAGCACAACCGGCAAAGTGTCCTGTAGAAGCACAGGTAAATAGATGCAGACAAATCTAATAACAACTTGCTGACAAGTGCTTCTAATGAACGTCACATTCAATGCTAACGACGAACCATGTGAATAAAATGAACACCGGGTGGTAGTGTCTTTGCTCCACCCAGTGTTTCTTCTTCTTGTTGCCCTTCTACATAATAACCTAAATCTATCACCCTCTAATGTAAGAGGTGATATTTTTCAAGTCCCATAATAGTTAATGTAGACTAAAGCTCTAAAATTCCGGCCATTATTGAAATCCCTGCTCTCTGATTGGTTAAAATTCCGGGCATTATTCATTCAGTAATGCCCGGAATTTTTGGCAACTTGCCAATTCACCTTTCAGAGATGCAGGGGGAGCGCTGTGAGAATTTGAATTAAAAACAGTTAACAGTCCGCTCCTCTCCTTACACAGCTCAGAGCTCGGCAGCATATGCAGTCTCTCTCACTCTCACAGCTGCACCTCCGCTCCTCTTTATGCAGTGTCTCACTCTCACAACTGCTAGCGCTGTCAGAAGCTGGCGTCCCAACTAGTAACTTTGTTGCTTGCAACAAAGTAATATTTCTTACACCACTTGCCCCTCACCTCTCTCTCTTCCCCCCTAACCTCTCTCTTCCCCTCACCTCTCTCTCCCCCTACCACTCTCTCTTCCCCCTACCTTTCTCTCTTCCCTCCTAACCTCTCTCTCTTCCCCCCCCCCTAACCTCTCTCTCTTCCCCCTCACCTCTCTCTCTTCCCACCTCACCTCTCTTCTACTCTCAGCTCTCTCTTCTCCCTCACCTCTCTTTCCCCCATCTCTCTTCCCCACCCTCTCCTCTCTTCCCCACCCTCTCTTCTCCCCTCACATCTCTTCTCACCTCTCCTCCCTTTACCTCTTTCCCCCCTCACCTCTCTCTCCCCCCTCACCTCTCTCTCCCACCCCTCACCTCTCTCTTCCCCCTCACCTCTGCCCCTCACCTCTCCCTCCCCTCACCTCTCTCTCCCCCCCACCTCTCTCCACCCTCCTCACCTCTCTTCTCCCCCCTCACCTCTTCTTCCCCTCCCCCCTTATCCCCCTCACCTCTATTTATGAAAAAACCCCAACATTTTTATCCTATAATAATAATAATCCCAGAAAAACAGAGCATTACTGGCTAATAATGCCCTGGCTGGGTTAAAGTCTCTCGGCTTCGCCTCGGGCCTTCAATTCTTCCAGCCAGGGCATTATTGGCCAGTAATGCCCTGTTCTTCAGGGGATTATTACTTAAATGAACTCGGGTCTTTATTATGAACTAGGTTAAAATGACGTGACACGCTATGTGTGTTATTGCCGTTTATCACATTACGCCTATGTTCAAGAAAGCGTGTACTCATAGGTCTAATAGTTCGACCCACATATTATGGGCCGCAACTGCATGATAGCATGTACACAATATGTGTGTTTAGGCAATTAATATTTGTTTTAACTTTAAATGTGCCATCTTTAGAATGTGAGGTATATTTAATGCCAGAACCAGATGTTTGCAAGGTATACATCGGCCTCTGTCACATTTATGATTACCACATTTCGTTAAAATAGCGCATGAGGCAGAACCTTTTTGTGGAATTTTGCTGGGGGTCCGCAGAAGGATTTTTTGTTAGACCACATCCATTTTATTTTGAGACACAATTATTTTTTGTTTGGGGTTTTTTCCTTTCAGATCTGTGGAACGGCCATAGGCACGAGGTTCGTCCCAAGCTATGCTAACCTCTTTATGGGGTTCTGGGAGGAATTCTTCTTATGGCAACATCTAGAGCTCGGGGAGGGCCTCGTGTACTATGGTCGTTTCATCGATGACATTATTGTTATTTGGAAAGGTGATGAGGAAGCACTTAAATGTATTTTGGAGTCATTACATGGCAACAAATTTACATATATTATTAGTCCAAAATCAGTGGTCTTCCTTGATCTTTTACTATCTGTTGATCAAGAGGGCAATATAATTACACAGACTTATTTTAAACCGGTGTTGGTAAATAACTATAGGAGACAAATAGGAAAAAGCAGGCACCAGCAAAGCAGGAGCAAAAAATGAAAGAACATCCAAAGAGCTTGTGCCCATTACAAAAATTATTTAATGGATTCCAGCAAGGGTTACAACAACATTATGGGGTACATGGCCCCCCCACCAATGCGTTTCGAGCGTAAGCTCTTTTTCAAGGTGACTTTAAAGTACTCACATGCCCGTTTTTATAGCCCTTTGAAGCGTGCTGCAATTCATCAGCATTCACTTCCTGAAATTTTCAGAGTGACGTCTGCGTGATGACGTCAGCACGCGACGTGAGGGGTAAAAAAAAATTCAAAAGATACCAACTTTATTAACAACATGAACAAAAAAACATCAGTAATGTTAAAAATGCCAATGGGAGTACCTGGCATATATTCCTAGAGTAGGAACAATCAAAAAACGATAAACAATACTTATTAAAAAGGAAATATCATTAAATAAAACATAATACTCCTACTAAAACCAAGAAGTGACATACCAAAACAGATGGATAGACTAGATGGTAGAAATGTATATAGACATACAAATATGTGTAACCTAACAATATATACATATATATATATATATATATATATATATATATATATATATATATATATATATACATATACATAATCTGTGTACAATAATGTAAAAAATATGCATATAAATTGTCATAATCCATCTGAAAAAAGAAAAAGTAAAATAATGTGGAGAACTTTGGAAGTGACATTTGTAACCTGAATATAGAAAAAGATGGTATTTTAACATAATCTGAATATTCTATTTTGTAGGTTAATTTCTAAACAGTGTTAAATATCCAAAATACCACTTAGTATAGACCTTAATGAGGGGAAAATACCTATGAAGAGCAGTATATAACAATGAACTCATTCACTATAAGCATGACAAAGGTTTGACTGGCAAATACAAATGTATAAGTAATATATGCAGAATTATATATGCAGATATATATATGAAGTGGAAAAAAAGGGGGGGGAGGGGGGGAGGGGGTTAAGGTGTGAAACCACCAGGGCCCTGAAGGTACGCATCAGGGAGCATATGGGACTCATTAAAAAGGAGACCTTACTCATCCGGTGTCATATCATTTTACCAATTGTAAAATGGGTAGCATTGATACTTTCAATTATATGGGGATAGAACATGTGCCAAGTCCAGTCAGAGGTGGCAACAGAGTGGAACGTCTGGATAAACGTGAATTATATTGGATCTTCACTTTAAAAACAGGAATTCCCTCTGGTTTAAACTCTGATTGGGACTTGGCACCATTCCTACATTGATTTATCATATACAATGTTTATTGAGGGTTGAGTGCATATATTTCCCTCTTTCCCTCTGCTTTTTTCTTCACTTTTATTATGTTGGAGTATACAAATTTCCCTCCCCCACCCTTTTTTCCCCCTTTTTTTCCACTTCATATATATATCTGCATATATAATTCTGCATATATTACTTATACATTTGTATTTGCCAGTCAAACCTTTGTCATGCTTATAGTGAATGAGTTCATTGTTATATACTGCTCTTCATACAGTAGGTATTTTCCCCTCATTAAGGTCTATACTAAGTGGTATTTTGGATATTTAACACTTTAGAAATTAACCTACAAAATAGAATATTCAGATTATGTTAAAATACCATCTTTTTCTATATTCAGGTTACAAATGTCACTTCCAAAGTTCTCCACATTATTTTACTTTTTCTTTTTTCAGATGGATTATGACAATTTATATGCATATTTTTTACATTATTATACACAGATTATGTATATATATATAAACATCAGAACAAAAAAACATCAGTAATGTTAAAAATGCCAATGGGAGTACCTGGCATATATTCCTAGAGTAGGAACAATCAAAAAACGATAAACAATACTTATTAAAAAGGAAATATCATTAAATAAAACATAATACTCCTACTAAAACCAAGAAGTGACATACCAAAATAGATGGATAGACTAGATGGTAGAAATGTATATAGACATACAAATATGTGTAACCTAACAATATATATATATATATATATATATATATATATATATATATATATCACAGAGCCAGTCAGCACACTGATGTAGAGCATAAAGCAGATGCCTGTCCCATAAAATGATACAGCATAATTACCAGTCCATGAACCAATAAAAGAGACAGCATACAGCAAGGACTAATCCAAAAGTACAGTAATATGTTAGAAAACACACTGTTACACGAATGCCAACACTTCGGTCCCACAGGGAGACCTTCCTCAGGGCCGTGCGGTGGTTCATGGACTGGTAATTATGATATATATATATATATATATATATATATAATCATCAAAAATGAATAGACGATACCGTTCTGTGGCTAACAAAAGGCTTTTATTTGTGCGAGTTTTGGAGATACACTGATCTCTTCTTCCGGCGATGGTACATTGAATAAAGCAACAAGGTTAAACTTAAAATGTACCATTGCCGGAAGAAGAGATCAGTGTATCTCTAAAGCTCGCACAAATAAAAGCGTTTAGTGAGCCACAGAACGGTATCGTCTATTCATTTTTGATTATTAAAGCTCGGCTAACACGTTACCGATACCTCTACATCTATAGATAGATATAGATATATATCTATATCTCGATAGAGATCTCGATAGATGGAGCTCTATCTCTCTATCGATAGATCTCTCTATCGATAGAGATCTCGGTAGATAGATAGATCTCGGTAGATAGATAGATCTCGGTAGATAGATAGATCTCGGTAGATAGAGATCTCGGTAGATAGATAGAGATCTCGGTAGATAGATAGAGATCTCGGTAGATAGATAGAGATCTCGGTAGATAGATAGAGATCTAGATAGATACCAGTAGATAGCGATCTAGATATCGTTACATAGTAGATGAGGTTGAAAAAATACGTACGTCCATCAAGTTCAACCTACTGTTATGCTAAATTTAGACAACAGATACTTTATCCTATATCTATACTTACTTATTGATCCAGAGGAAGGCAAACAAAAAACCCCATAGTCATATCATCCAATGATATCTCATAAGGGGAAAAATAAATTCCTTCCTGACTCCAAGAATTGGCAATCGGACTAATCCCTGGATCAACATCCTTCCCATGTATACTTATTTGGTATATCCGTGTATACCTTTCCTATCTAAAAAGATGTCCAACCTTTTTTTGAACAAATCTATTGTATCTGCCATCACAGTCTCCATGGGTAATGAATTCCACATTTTAACTGCCCTTACTGTAAAGAACCCTTTACTTTGTTGCTGGTGAAATTTCCTTTCCTCCAACCTAATGGGATGGCCTGAGTCCTTAGTACTGCCCTTGGGATTAATAGTTATTTTGAAAGCTCCTTGTATTGTCCCCGAATATATTTGTACAGGCATACCCCGGTTTAAGGACACTCACTTTAAGTACACTCGCGAGTAAGGACATATCGCCCAAAGGCAAACGGCAGCTCGCGTATGCGCCTGTCAGCATGTCCTGAACAGCAATACCGGCTCCCTACCTGTACCGAAGCTGTGCGCAAGCAGGGAGACTATAGAGCCTGTTACAAATGCATTATTTACATCAGTTATGCACGTATATGACGATTGCAGTACAGTACATGCATCGATAAGTGGAAAAAAGGTAGTGCTTCACATTAAGTACATTTTCGCTTTACATACATGCTCCGGTCCCATTGCGTACGTTAATGCGGGGTATGCCTGTATATAGTTATCATATCCCCTCTTAGACGCCTCTTTTCTAATGTAAATAAATCTAATTTAGCTAGTCTCTCCTCATGTTAGAATTTAGATTGTCCATCCCCTTTATTAATTTGGTGGCTCTTCTCTGCACTCTCTCTAGTTCCATAATGTATTTTCTTAGGATTGGTGCCCAAAATTGTACTCCATATTCAAGGTGTGGTCTTACTAATGCTTTGTAAAGGGGCATCATTATGTTTACTTCCCTTCCATCTATTGCCCGTTTAATGCACTATTGCTAAGCCTGCTGTCTACAAGCACTCCTAAATCCTTCTCCATCAAGTATTCCCCCAATTTATTCCCATTTAATTTGTAATTCACCTTTTTATTCTTGCATCCCAAATGCATAACCTTACATTTATCTGTATTAAACCTCATCTGCCATTTACCTGCCCACGTTTCCAGTCTCTCCAAGTCCTTCTGAAGAGAAATTACATCCTGCTCTGATTCTACTACCATACACAATTTAGTATCATCAGCAAAGATGGAGAGTTTGCTCTCGATGCCAAACTCAAGGTCATTAATAAACAAGTTAAAAAGCAGGGGTCCCAGTACCGATCCCTGAGGTACTCCACTCACGACTTTAGCCCAACCTGAAAAAGTTCCATTTATGACAACCCTCCGTTGTCTGTCCTTTAACCGGTTTTCAATCCAGGTGCATATAGTATTACTGAGTCCAATTTGCTGTATTTTGTACACCAACCTCTTGTGTGAAACCGTATCAAAAGCCTTTGCAAAATCTAAGTAGACCACATCAACTGCATTACCCTAGTCTAAAATCCTACTCGCCTCCTCAAAGAAACAAATAAGGTTAGTTTGGCATGATCTATCCTTCATAAATCCATGCTGACTATTACTAATAATTTTGTTTTCCATTAGGTATTCCTGAATATTATCCCGTATTAAACCTTCAAGTAGTTTCCCCACTATTGAAGTCAGGCTTACAGGTCTGTAATTCCCTGGTTGTGATCTGCTTTACGCCAATCTTGTGGTACTGAGCCTGTGGAAATGGAGTCCTTGAATAATAAATATAATGGTTTGGCTATTACTGAGCTTAACTCCTTGAGAACTCTTGGATGTATGCCATCGGGGCCATGTGCCTTATTTACTTTAATTTTATCAAGTCGCTTATGAACTTCTTCCTCAGTTAATCAATTGTTCATTAATATGTAGGTTGTGGCTTTCTCCTGTGGCACTACTATTGAACTTGATTCTTCCCTGGTAAACACAGAGGCAAAAAATTGTTTAATACCTCTGCTTTTTCCTTATCGTAAATAATCTGCCTACCTGTCTCACACTGAAAGGGTCCTATATTTTCTTTTCTCATTTTTTTGTTTTTAAGGTACTTAAAGAACATTTTAGGGTTGACCTTACTTTCTATTGCAATCCTTTTTTCATTATCCATTTTTGCTAATTTGATTGCCCTTTTGCAATTTTTGTTACATTCCTTATAATTCTGATACGATGTCTCCGTCCCTTCTGACTTAAAGAATCTAAATGCCTTCCCTTTCTTGTCCATCCATGTAGATAGATAGATAGAGATCTGTATAGATAGATAGAGATCTATATATATCTAGAGAGAGAAATAATATTTTACCTGTTGTTTCCCCAGCTTTAAAATTGTTTACTTTTATTGTTATGTTAAATAACTATTAAAATAAAAGTTACATAGTAAAACAGGACAAAAGACAAAATCGACTAACTTTCTAAATTGTACATTACCAGGTGAATTTAAAAGAACAAGGACAACTCAGAAGTCAGGATGAGTTCATTGTCTGGTGTGGAAGAAAAAAATATTTAAGGCATGTCTTTCTCTTTGAAGATCTCATCCTATTTAGCAAGACAAAAAAGATTGATGGTGGATATGACATTTATATCTACAAACAGTCATATAAGGTAAAACAATTCCCATGCTTTCAACGTACCTTTTTTTAACCAAGTAGTTAAATGTTTTTTTTTTTATCTGATTCATCTTCTGTTATTTTTTCATCACTTTGTGCAGCAGATTTGCAGACAGGAAACATGAGACAATAAAAATATTAAATAATCCACAAAGTCTCATTTTCTTCTAGACCCTTAAAATGTTGTGTGCAATCATAAAGGCATTTACAGAACCATGTCATGATCATACTGTGTGTGTTTTCCAATGAGTTCACTTATTCCATTCCTTATGTCATTTCATAGTTCTCACAACTAATGTGCCATGTCTGGTGCTAATTGTGTTGTGAAAGTTATGACGTGGTGGCATGCTTAACATGTTTTGGCAAAAAGATTTAACTACATGACCCACACTAAGACATATATAAATTAACTAAATCGTTTGGCATATTGGTTGTGCATTTTGGATTCTTTGTTTGCTATTGTATATTTGAGGTCACTTTCCCAGTAGCACTGTGGTTTGCAATACTAAGTATGTAAATAATACTGTGGGTTTGGATTTTTGAGCTCGCTAAGATTCTGTATTTCTAAAAGTTATGTATAACACACTCATAGTATTCATAGAATTTTTAACATGTGAGCAGACGTGTTCACTGGCTTTGCATGCAAAAAATATATATGTTTGGGTTTAGGAAACATACAGCTGCAGCGGCCTTTATTCAAAGAAATCAAGCGTTGTGTACATCAGAATAATTATCTCATGACGCGGGATGTCTTCCAACCTTCCCGCCTTAAGACGCGAGTGCGGCGAGTGCAGAAAATGGCATTTTAGAGTTCTGGTTTTTAGACACCTTAAATTGACACAGTAGCACAGTACTGTACACCTTGCAATTCATTCATTTCATTGCACCCAAAGAAACAGAATCTATGAAATTCAAGAAAGCAATCGCGATAAGCGCGGGTGCCTGGGGCGGTTTGCCGTGTTCATGCTGCGTGGAGTACAGCAGAGCACACGAAGTCGGCGCCGTGATTCGTTTGAATAACGGCCGCTGCAGCTGTATAGAGTTGCATAGGTTCCTAATTTACTTTTGTTTATTTTGTCTAGCTTCATTTGAGAAATTTGACCGAAACATTTTATGGATTACTTTTTCTCTGTCTTGATACCGCATCAAAGTGCGCCTTTTTATTTAAACTCTTTCAGCGTGTAAATAACCCTAATGAACAATTATTTAAGTTTCAATAACAAGAAACTTGTGAGCCCCTGCTAATGCCTCAGTGGATACAAAACAGTGGTCAAAATGTGATTTTAGGATCTCAGGCAATTTAAAACCTTTCCTGCTCTCAAATCCTGAAGTGTGACTAATAAATGCAGCTACAGAGAGGCTGAATGTTCTCTTCTTTGACATCCATCAGACCCAATCTGTTCATTTGTTTTTATTTATCGAGATTGGGGGGCATTACTCTATGCTGTGAACCAGCTTCCTAAGTTGTCCTGAAGAAGAGATGGGCTCAACTGAAATGAATAGGACTACAATCTTCTCCAGCACAGGCAAGCAGTTTCATAGCATAGAGACCAGAGTCAGACAAAATGGACAATTATGATTTATGTTCTGGAGTAGTTCTTCAGCATTTTATGTGCAAAAAAATCATAAACAGCTCTCAACGTTAGTGATGTGAGAACGTGACTCACCTTGCCCGCGGGAGTCGCGAGTGAGCTTATACAAATGCTTGTTTATACTGTCTCTATGTAAGCCTTGAATTTGGATGGGCATTTTGGGTTTATAAATACCTTTTCAAGTATCCTCTGCACCATCATTGCTTTGCTTTTCTGTGTCACCTGTGCGAGTGAATTACACTGGAAACCTACACCTGCCACAGTTTTGGATATGCCCAATGATATTGCTGGTTTGTGAGTATTGAATTTGGAGATTCAAACCATAATATACTGTACTCACATATCCTTGCTGTACTACTGTATGCTGGGTTGTTTTTTTTCTTCCTTCTCCATGGTACATGTCCCCCCTGCTCCCCTGTTGTGTGAATACTTCAGCATTATATGCCTATTCATACAATCACATAACCTGTGATTGTGTGTCCGAGGTACAATCCAAGTTACTCAATTTATTTTTCCGTATTTGCAGCATGATATCAGTAATGGCTAATACTTATTTTTCAAAACAAGCTTTATATCCCAAACTTCCCACTGACCTGAATTTGTACTGAATGAACAAATAGTGCACTCTGTATTTTTGTTTAATGGCATATGGGACCTATTCTGGTATCTCCAAAATGTGACAAACCACTTCTAAAGTGTACTGTAGAAGTGGAATAGCATGCTTTGCTATTCTGTAAGCCTTTATTGTATGTCCAAACCGCTTCTAAATGGATTTTTTAGATGCGGTTTCACTCTTGCTCTGACAATTCGATCGGTTTGTCAAAAAGCATCCAACTCGCATTTTTTGCCAACAACTTTTATTCTTGTAGCTCCGTTATGCAAACCGCATCTAAAAACTCAATTTTTTTTTAAGACCACCGAAAGGGTGGCGAGATTTGTATTGCGAATTACATCTAAGCCTGAAATATGGGTTTGGATGAGAGAGCAAAACCCATAAATCAGACTGTGGATGGAGTTAGCCCTACCTCAGGCCATTCCGCTTCTAAAGCTAGCACAATCTGGGCGGTTTGGCTGTTAAACCGTGTTGTCACTTTTTTTAGACGAGATTTAGAAGAAACAGTTTGAAATAGAGAATACTTTTTTTTTCTCACATTTCATTCCGATACTTTGAACATGCCAAACCGGTGGTTTTGCAATGACCGCTTCGGAGTTACTAGAATAAGCCCCTATGAGTTCTGTTAAGGTTCCTCTCATATTTTCTTCCCCTCTGGCCTGCATTCAATATGCTGTGAAACCTCTTCCCTCTTCATGAAGAAGAGATCAGCTACATTCAAATGACTAAAATCTGCAGTATGGGGAAGCTGCTTCATAGCAGACAGAATAAGGGCTTTTTTCACTCTGACTTTCTCCTTTGGATCTTAAATCCTGTGTTTCTCTTGCTTTATGTATGTCATTCTTCCATTTTACTAGTTATTTATTTACTTTTATTTTCAGACATATAGTAGCACTGCCATTCACTGACTGGGGGAGGGTGGGGATCAGCAATCAAAAATAATCATGTTTTCTGCCAGTTCGCCCTTGTCTCTCTTGCTCCCACATCCTTGTAGCTTCTTTCTTTTTTTGCAGTTTTAAAACGGCAAAATTAAGAGAGCACCTGAAAGAGTGTTTCCTTTTACTTCTTTCTATGCTAGTGTTGTGATATGACGTATTTATATTCTATCTATTTAGTGGTTAGGTTTTTGTTTTTTTACCAATGTCTCAATCAAAGCAAAACTGGTGAAACAAAAATGTCACTACATTTATCAAGAAAAGAAATTCAAATTCCTTACATTTGGATGATTTTTTCTTACTAGACCCTTTGTGCTACAGTATGTTTTGCCTACCTACTTTTGCAGCCAGGAGACCTTAGTAAATAGACCACTAAGACTTTTGGATTAGTGGTGCAACAGAATTGGTGGTCATTAAGAAAATAGGGAAGCCATCTCAAATTAAAAAAAAGTCCCCTTAAAGGTATATGCTAATTTTTTCATCATAATTTTTCAACATTTCTGCTGCCATTGTTCAGTGGTCTACAAATAGTGCGTACAGTGTAATAATTCTAAATGCATTAGGTTGCAATATATAATGCTGAACCTATGAAAAAACAGCTATCAGATGCAGTTAATTATAGCAAAATATTTTATTGACAAGCTTAGAAATAAGAGAATGAAAATGTGTAGTTGCAGTGTAACTTGAATGTACTGTAGCATGTATAATATGTGTGTAAGTTCCTAAAGTTTCAAAGAAACAGGATTTAAACTGTTTTATGATGTAATCATGTTAAATTGAATGTTTGTCTTTTAGACTGCAGAAATTGGTATGACCGAGAATGTTGGAGACAGTGGGCTGCGCTTTGAAATATGGTTTAGAAGACGGAAATCTCAAGACACTTACATCCTCCAAGCAAGTTCAGCAGAGGTGAAATCAACTTGGACCAACATCATAGGAAAGATTCTTTGGAGACAAGCTTTAAGAAACAGAGGCATGTATATAATTATTATTTTTATTATTGTTTATTTATAATGCATTATAAACCAGAGACAGAACATGAAACACAGAGAGAGCTCAGTGCACATCCAGTGAAACTTATACACGGTACAGTGCCTAAATATATATGTATAGATATCTATTAAATAAATGGTCTTTTAGTTTAACATTTTGAGCAAAGTGTTGTAAGCCCCTGAGCCACTAAAAAAAGCACTCTGTATTAGATGCAAGCAAGCAAGTTCCCCTGAGAGTGGGAGATGCTGTGGAGTGAGCTTTTAACCACTTAAATGTGGGAGGGGGTGAGCTTCAACAAGATAGGAAGAGCCACCCTTCAATCAGCTAAGACCAGCTGAACAAGAATACAGAGTGCTTTTCCTGGTAATGTACAGGTTAATAAAAGCTTCAATCAGACTTAGAACTATGCAACTAATTTTCACAGATTTATTATAAATCATTCTTCCTGGTAATGCACAGATTATTAAGAATTTATATTAGTGTTAGGGAGCATTGAGATGTGGTCTGCCGTGTAGTGGCTCAGGGGCTTACAACACTTTGGCCAAAATGTTAAACTAAAAGACCATTTATTTAATAGATATCTATACATATATATTTAGGCACTGTACCGTGTATAAGTTTCACTGGATGAGCACTGAGCTCTGTCTGTGTTTCATGTTCTGTCTCTGGTTTTAAATATTTATTGCCATGCTCAGTAGCACTCCTCTGTGACACTTATATGCTTATATATATGTTGTGGTTATTTTGGGGGTTCAATATGAGCTTGTAGGTGTCCTGTATGTTTTATTTATAATGCACCAACATTTCACAGCACTGACAAATGGAAGAACATATTTATATAACTTACATAAAGAGAATGACATTCCAATTAACAACAAACAAGCACAGACAGATACAAAGGGTAATGTGGTTCCTCCTTGTGAGCACGTACAATCTTATTTGTCATTTGCTATATTATAAAGTATTTCAGCTTGAATTTAATCACGGCATGTATAGTAGAGCTCTAAAATTATTACAATGTTTGCAGCTTTGTTTTTAATTGTATTACAGATCTTTTTATAAGAAATTAATATGATATACATTCATAATGAATTTATTTCAGTGCCTGTATTGATTGATTGAATTGTTTAAATTTACCAGTATGTTATGCTATGTATTTCATCATTGCAAGCACTGAACTTGTATCTTAAAGCAGCAGAACATATGAAATCATATATGTTTTTTTTTAAAATAAATCAGTTCTGTAGTATTAGATAATGCTTCCTGTATTTAAAAAGATGAATTATTATTAAACTCTTAATGCCATTTTTAATACGTTTTAAAGCATCCTTTGATTTCTATAACCGGTATTAGCCTACACCCTGAGCAGTGCACGATCTTTGCAATACTTTCCGGTTTCTGATAATTTGTTGCCAATATTCCCAGCAGTTTGAGTTGTAAACTGTAAAAATAGATAGTTACTTTAGTAATATAAGAATACATTGTAACTGCTGAGTTACTGACTGAAGCAGCCATTATATTAGTCGCACAATCAGGATGTGTACAGATTTATAATAGGAGCAGCAAATTATTGCCAGCTTAGGTAAGAATGTAGAATTATACATTGTCACATGCTTTACATAATAAGGGGAAAAAAGGGGTGGGGGGGCAATGTAATATTGCTGCTTTAAACAATTCCGTTCTAATATATGATGTTCAGTATATGATTACTATGCTGAGGAATGAAACTGATTTGCAACTGAAGATAGACAATTATCAGTCAGCAACAAAATATTTAGCACTGTAATTTTTTTTCCCTACAGGATTGAAACAGGGAGACGCTGGATCAGAACTGTGTTCATTTCAGCCCCAGGGAATCCCTGCTTTCAGAGATACTTACCACTGTAGGGTGTGCCGGAATCCGTCTTAAGTTTAAAGCCCCCTTTCACGCAGGCCAATAGGAAGCCACAAGGGATGACGTCACGGCTTCGTATTGGCTTGCATGACATGGTACATTTAAGTGCTGACATTTCATTAGGTACCCAAGTTCCATGGCTGCAGATACCGGCAAACCTTATGGAGGTAAGTATCTTGTGAATCAGGGAGTCTCCTAAGCTAAAATTCAGAATATGGAGACCCCCTGTTTAAATCCTGTAATAATAATTAACAAAAAAAAAAAAAATGTGCAGTGCTACATGCTTTGCTGCTTTTAATACGATCTATTGACAAATGAATCTGATGTGGGAAAATAATGTTTCAAAACTCACCCGTCTTAACTAAACATGCAGTATAACTATGTTGTGTAGTGTAAATGTTACATTGTCACATTTTGTTACAACTTCAGTCAGGACTGATCCAAGTGGGATCAAAGATTTCCCAGTTACTGCACTCAATGCGTATTAGTGTATAGCTCATCAGAATACTCGCATACCTATTTGGGCAGCAACAGCTATTTCAGAGCTAATAATCATGGTAATATACCAAATATTATTACTATTTCTATATGTTGGTGATATCTGTACTTATGAGCATTGACTGTTTCCTTTCTATACATGCTTTGATATATGTTAGATATCTTGCCAGCCATCTCACCTACTGCAGCATACTAACCTATTTACTGTACCTCTCTGTTGGGGCATTACACTGACCTCTGTTCGATGGGATTACACACCTTCTGTGATCCCTTATGATTCCAATACAGCTAGTTTCAACAATTAATTTGTTGGCTGCAACTCTCGACTATGGGGAATTGTATTTACTTTTATTATACACTATATATAGCCTACTTCACTGTGTTATGTAATATATTTAGATGTAATAAAACTTTATTATTTTCGATTTTAATATTCTGATCCTGGCGGTCAATTCGACTGCATCTACAGATAAACTATCTGGTGGACCAATGTAATCTTATACACTAACTAATACGCATTGAGTGCAGTTACTGGGGAATCTTTAATCCCACTGGGATCAGAATTGTATAGTTATTACCTTCCTCCTTTGCACCTTGCGTTTCATTTACTCTTTGGTTACCTAATTACTAGGACTTATTAATGGTGAATCTTTTTGTATCTACAACTTCAGTCACACAGGTAAAATAAGTTTATAATGTTGCATTTTCTTTTGTAACAGAACTGAGAATGCAAGAAATGGTATCTATGGGGATCGGCAATAAGCCATTCATGGATATCCAACCTAGCGATGCAGCCATTAACGATCGAGCAATAGATTATATAATGAAGGGCACAGGTGGGTGTACAGTAAGTTACAGTTTTTTAGTTTACTGTTGAGAGCTGCTTTTACAGTACATGCAGTATCAACATATTTTTGCATATTAAATCTACCAAAATATTCTGAAAATATCTAATACATATATCACACAAAACATTTATTTTAATATTTAGCTGATTTTAAAACCAGCAACTTGTTTAAAGGGACAATCCTCTATTATATAATGTTGTCTTTTTCGTTTACCACTTTACAATGTGTTCTGATTCACCAAAATACACAGATGGAGGTAGAGGTAGAGGGCATGGATAAGAGAGCTGAAAAGGTGCACACACAGCGCAAGTCAACAGCTGGAGAGATAGTCACCTGCATGCACTGGTATAAGCCATAAAACAACCAAAGAATAGGCACTCACAGGACTTGTACTTGATGTGAAGGTTTATTAAACCAGGATCAAGGCTCACTGACCTTTCTCTTGATCTTTGCTCTTGAGAAATATCCAAGATCACACTGAAATATCGATCTTTGTTTGATAAACACTCACAGGACTTGTGAAGGTTTTCTATTCTACAGTTGAAACTTTCAAATACTATGTTGAATATTGTTACTTTTTATTGCTGTTTTTTTTTTTTTTCAAAGAACGTTTCTGGGGATTGAATCTTTGAAATAAACAAGGAATATATATATATATACTGTATATACTGTATATATTCATACATACACTGTATATATTCAAATTATGACATTTTAATGAAAATTTTAGCGATTATAGGTCTGTCACAGTCGATTATTACATTAAAGAATTAATTGATAATCTAATAAATATTATTTGGAATTGGTGATGGCATACTGATCTCATCAACAAAAGGGTGTTTAGTGAGGAAGATAATCATGTTATAAATTGCTTGAGACAGAGCAAGAATTATGGTTCA
Source organism: Ascaphus truei (assembly GCF_040206685.1). Taxonomy (NCBI): domain Eukaryota; kingdom Metazoa; phylum Chordata; class Amphibia; order Anura; family Ascaphidae; genus Ascaphus; species Ascaphus truei. Next base: position 299,872,985 of record NC_134484.1, read on the forward strand.
AAATGCTTACATATAATCTTTTTTGATAAAGGATGGTCACTAGGAGGACTGAAAAAATTAATTCGTAAAACAATGTATCGATTAGGAAGGGGTGCTGCTGGGTCTACGCATTATCGAATATGCAATCAGACAGTGGCGTTCTCCTCTTTAGGCATACATTTCAGCAGAAGGGGGACATTTCTAGCATATACTTTGAACTCAAACTGTTGTAATCTAATCTGAAACATTAAGATTACTGTAAAATGTAACACCTTTCCAAGCTATGATGGAAAAACTCCTATTTCTAGTTTAATGAACATGAACCTACCACAGTGAACCTGATATTGTTGACATAATAGTGACCACAATTTAGTTACAATCAGTTGATTGTCTACATTGTGCTTCTTATATCGTTTTAATCTACCTAACAGACCTACAATTGTGCAAATCTTAATGGGGATTAAGTAAGTAATATATAAAATATGATGAAAAATGAAAGGGGTCCCTTTTTATATTGTAATTTTATATATATAATATAGCGACAAATGATAGATGTCCAAAAAATAATAATTTGTATGGCATTGCTGTAATGGATTTGCTTTGATACCTTATGTAAAGTATCAAAATCATATATATTTTTTTTGTATCAAAATCATAATTTCTTTGTAGAATCAAGATCTCGAGCATCAATAGCAGTTTCATCCTTTGACCACTCAACTCCATTTAAAAGGCCTCATTCCACTATCTCGAATAGTAGCACATCTTCCTCAAGTAGTCAGTCCTCGTCTTCTCTCCTGGGATCACTAAATTTGCATGTGTATTCTAGCCCATCTTATTCTGGGTTACTAGGACCACCCTCCTACCATTGGTCATATGATATTGGACCTTGTATTGAAGAAGATGAACTGGAGCAGGAAATTGGAAGCCAGCCTTCTATGAGTAAGTACATAAGTTGAATTTACATTAGCTATAATTGCATTTGTTCTATGCATTGTATTATTTGTGAAGCTAAAGACCCTCGCAGCTAGCTAAATATATTTGATGAACTAAATTTCTTTAGTTGCTCGAATGTATCTATAGTTTTCGCTGATTACATAACATTGTAGAATTACCTAGTACTGATTTGAAAATTATTTGTGTGTGTATCTATAAGTATGGCTACTACCGTACTATAGTTTTCCAGAAACTGCATTAAAATTAATATTTGATCGCTTCCGTTTAGGACGCGCTGCTGCATTAGTTTCTTGGGTACTATGAACCCATAACTATTCCCTGTATACCTTTACTTTCTAAAAAAAAAAAAAAAAGGTTTCCGTTTTTTTGAACAGATCTATTGTATCTGCCATCATCGTTTTCATGGGTAATGAATTCTACATTTTAACTGCCTTTACTGTCCAGAACCTTTTCCTTCACCAAAGGAAAGGGTTCTTTACAGTAAGGGCAGTTAAAATGTGGAATTCGTTACCCATGGCGACTGTGATGGCAGATACAATAGATATGTTAAAAAAAAGCTTGGACATCTTTTTAGAAAGGAAACATATACAGGGATATACCTAATAAATAAACATAGGAAGGATGTTTACTCAGGGAGTAATCTGATTGCCAATTCTTAGAGTCAGGAAGGAATGTATTTTTACCCTTATGAAATATCATTGGATGATTTTTTGCTGGGGTTTTTTGTTTGTCTTCCTTTGGATCAATATACTGTAAGTACAAATACAGGATAAAGTATCTGTTGTCTACATTTAGCATAGGTTGAACTTGATGGACGTACGTCTTTTCAATCTCATCTACTATGCAACTATGTAACTAGTCTTAGCATCCTTTTTGTCGTTTTGCTATCTGCACGTAGTTTAAATTGTAATATAATTGTTTCAAATTGTAGACCACAATTAAAGCTCCATTGTCACTTAAAAGGTTCAAATGTAGATTCTTTGAGACATTTTCTTTACTTTTCCAGAGGAATATTGATGTAAATTATTGTTTACGTTGACTCTCATGCACATTTTCTAGGAAATTACTTAAGTCAGCACAGATACACCAGTGCATTAATCGCAGCAGTCATTCAAATTTGATCAGTTATGTAACGTCTACTGAAAGCAATAAGTATTGTTTAATCTTTGGACTTGTATTATTGTAAAACAGATGAAAACAACAAAAATCTAAATTTTTCTGTTTTCAACAGTGTGATAAAGTACAGTACCCAATCTAGCCAATGAAATAAAAATGTTATAGCAAACATAACTTTATTTATAACTTCTTTGTTATAGTAAGCAACAAAATATTTTTATATATTGCAAGTATTCTAAAATTATATCAGATCTTTATATTATATAAACTACAAAGATTTTGTTTTTATTTTTTTAAGATTCAGACTGGTCTGTGCAACTTAATCTGCATCCTCATGTGATTTATCATTCTTTTACAGTAACAGAAAGCTCGGAATCATCGCAGTGCACCTCTGGTGAAAGTGTGAGTGGGCTCAGCAGCTCAGCCAACACTAGGCTGCCCCTTATTTCTCCTGAAACCTTTTCAGATGAAGGAGCCTCTAATTCTGGCTCAAAACCTCCCTCTCAGTCCACTTCTCCTGTTCTCTCTGACAAAATATCCAGATCCCAGACTGGGAGTAACCAGTTTGTCACAGCAGTAAGTATGGTACCTAAAAACAAAAATAAAAACTTAACAGTACCTTGTTTAAATATAATATTGTATGTATTGTACCATATATATCTTTTTACGGTAATCACATGCAAGATTTCCACAGCAATTGCAGGATTGGGCGCTAGTAGAAATGCAGCAATCAGGAAGTTCCTTCTCTGCACATTAACATCAAGCTTTTCTCTTCTTCACTGACTTGCTAAATTAGCATTTATGCTTCACTTGTATAACTTGACATGTACAAACAAAACTTTGTATTTATATTTCTAGAAGATGCATTGAACGCTAAATTGTTTTGTAAAGTGTTTTTTTTTATCATTCCTATTCTTTGGTCCAGCAAAAGCACCTGCTTCAAGACAAAAGATTTAACTTTAAACAAAACTATACACAATACAATTGTTGTCTTAAAGCAGCAGTTACCTCTACTCAACGCAACCTCTTTTTATCTCTTCACAGTTTCTGTGATTCCCTTTTTTATGTGCTGCTCTTTCTGGTCTATTTTTGGAAATCAATAGGCCTAACTCCCAAAGGCCAATAGGAAGCAACAATGTCATCAAAGAATGACATTGCATCTTTCTGTTGGATAACCCCTCCAGCTATGTTTGAGTTTACTTACATTTTACCGGCACATAAAAACCAGGGGGTCCACAGGGTCAAGAATAGTGCCATTTAGATTTGCCAGACCATCTCCCACCCATTCTGATACTGTAAGAAATAATCTAAAAAGGTACCTTATTTCACATTTCTATAATGAGAAAGAAGTAAGGGAAATAATTCTATGTGGCCTGTTATTGGGCACTGTCATCAAGTCCATCACTAAAACATTATTTTCCTTGATTCGCCTCCTCAGAGAGTTTTCTCACTTAGGAAAACTGTGTACTAATGGCATTCATAGTTGTTTTTCCACCTAATGATACTACAGAAAATGTATAAATGGCTGCTCCAAAACCAGCCATTTACGAGATGAGCAAGTGACTTTAGAAATTAGTTTTAAAAGAAATAAGGGCATAAACACCCTCCCTAACTTGATATTTACACATATGAGAATAACCTTTCAAAAATGTATCATGAATACTTGGATTTCTCAGGGTTTTTTTTTTTTTTTACAGCGCTCAGTCACCTAGTTTTAACTGGAGATGAGTGAATGTGTCAAAATTCGAGCTGCAAATTCTTTTCAGTGTTTTGAACAAAATTCGATTCATAGCCAAATCTTCACAGGCGGATTGGGCAGAACAAAATTTGAGCGAATACTCCTAAAACCACTGTTCTTTTCACTTCTGCTAACCTTTTTGCAAATGGCATAACATCCGCTGGCGAATGTGTATAGATTCTATTATTGTGCGAATGTTTATACATAATATATTATATATACAGTATGAAAATATAGGGGGGAAATTAATTTGTTGCTGCGCCCCCTGCCTGGCCTCCCCTGGTCTCGCGCCCCCTCTCCTACCTGGCAGCAGTGTCAAATAACGCTCCAGGGTTACGTAATAACACAAATAACGCTCGCTCGTCAGGTCACGTAACACGCAGCGTCATTTGATGCCGGTGTCGTCACGTCACATGACCACGTGGCATTTTTTTAATATATATTTATTTATATATATATTATTATAGATCTAGGTATAGATCCTTCCCTTCAATCTTTATCTCACTGCCTCAGTAGCGGAAAGATGACTACGGGTGTTGAAGAAGATATATAGTGGAACTTGTGCCGGTAGATTTAACAATACTATGAAAAGGAGGGAGAGAGGTGGGGGCGAGGTGAGGGAGGAGGTGGGTGGGACGCAAGGGAGGTTGGAGGGGGGAGGGGGGAAAGAGAGAGAGGGAGGAGTCTCGCATGGCTGCCGACACTGGGTGATGGGAAGTGAGGGGGGAGGAGGCAGTGAAAAACTCTAGTCTTGGGCCTGAGAAAGCTGTCTGCGGTCCTTGTTGGTGAGTGGACATTGACTTCAGCAGAACGACAAGGGATATGGTGGGAGATTATTGCCAAAATATAAAAGGGGTTAGAAGAAGGAAAAAAACCTTGAAGGGAAGGACAAAATCAAAATGTTATAGTTAATGGTGAGCATTTGAGCAGAGAAACAAGATGGTACCTAAAATGTAATAAGAATTAATATTAAGGAAAGCACTGTAATGCTAACTGGTAACCTCAGTTGGGGTTTGGTAGATTCCTCCTACTGCTATTAATGAAAATAATGTTTAATTAAAAAATATTTTGTGGTAATCTTAAACATTTATTGCCATTTATTTTCAATGGATTTTACAAGTTGGCATAACTTTTATTGGACAATCGGTATTGGACATTCTTTTAATATTAAAAAAGTATTGTAAATGTAAAGATGTACATATTTATTTTATTAAAATATAACAAATGTTGACTGGATAAAGATTTCCAAACTTTCTTCAACAGCTTTGATTTTGAAGATGTTACTCCACGTATTCAATATTCAAGACAGAATACTGTAAATGAAGTCATCTACTGTCTCAAATGTTAAATCTCATCTTTAAAGGGTGTAAGAAATTAAAGAACAACATGATTTGGATTTGAAGTAATATTCTGGATTAAGAAGATAAATTAACATGAAGCTTGTTAGTAGCAATTACATGTTAGTTGTAATTTTGTGCATTTTGTTTATGTAGAAGCATTGTTTATTTAGAAAACTAATAAGTGTACAAACATTGTGAAAATGTAATACCTTTTGTAAATATTTATTTTATTGCTTAACATTTCAAAGATATAAGCAAAATTATTTGTAATGCATATGCCTTCTCTTTGGGTCTACACTATGCCGTGTAGATGAATTCACAGGCATGTAATTTTCAGATGTATCTAAACAATGCATGTTTAAAATATAATTTAGATATTAGAAAATGTTTTTTTAAATTAATTGCAGGACTGCCTTGTTTGTTAAAAAAAAAAAAAAGTCAAATTATTTTTGTGTACTGTGTTGCTTTATATTAGTTTTTCTAATAAATATTAAAAAATGATTACTCAACGCTGATATAAATGTATTTCACCACAAAATAATATCTTGTGACTGTTTAAAATAATGGTAATACACTATCAGAATCTCCTTGATCTAGTAAAGTTGATAGAAGACAAGTGAAGTAGGTGATCTTACCTTTTAAAGAAAATAACCTTTGAGGTCTGGAAAAACTCCTGTAAGAAAGGAATAGCTTCCAAACACTGAGTTAGTGACATGCTTGAAAAAAGAAAACTCTGAGTGCATATAGTATTCTTTAATTCAGGGAAGCGCAAACTTTTGATGCTGCGCGCCCCTACCTGGCCTCCCCAGGTCTCGCGCCCCCTCTCCTACCTGGCAGCAGCGTAAAATAACGCTCCGGGGTCACGTGACGTCAGTGTCATTTGATGCCGGTGTCGTCACGTCACATGACCTCGCGGATTTGATGCCGCATTGCCTTGGAGACGCAGCTGAATCCCGTTAAGTTTTAGTGTTGCAGAGGCCTCACGCGATCCCCTGGCATTAATTTAATCCATGCTAATTTCTGCAACCGCCTGAGCCCACCGCCCCAGTTTGCGCACTGCTGCTTTTAATCAATCTGTTTATGTCTTGAGACATACTGTACTGTACCATATATTCTCTTTTGGGTTTATTTCTCTATACAGGCATACCCCGCATTAACGTACGCAATGGTACCGGAGCATGTATGTAAAGCGAAAATGTACTTAAAGTGAAGCACTGCCTTTTTCCCCACTTATCGATGGATGTTCTGTACTGCAATCGTCATATACGTGTATAACTGATGTAAATAACGCATGTGTAACAGCCTCTATAGTCTCCCCGCTTGCGCACAGCTTCGGTACATGTAGGGAGCCAGTTTTGCTGTTCAGGACGTGCTGACAGGCGTATGCGTGTGCTGCCATTTGCCTATTGAGCGATATGTACTTACTCGCGAGTGTACTTAAAGTGAGTGTCCTTAAACCGGGGTATGCCTGTATATCATAATCAAGCAGTAGTACCCCAAGAAGTCCATTCCTGTACTTTACCAAAAAGCATGGATATTTATTTTAATCACTAAATGTACTAAAGTATACATGTGCTATAGATACAAACAATATACATGTTAATGATAAGGACCAGGTTTTTAAAGACTAAAATAAAAATAAAATAATCCTGGCCTACTGTATGTTTATTGGTCAAGTGCAGTTAAGACACAACTAAAGGGCATGTATCAAGGCAAAGGCAGTGCAATTCTTGGGTAAAAAAAAAACTGCACCATATGTAACAAAGAAAAAATATAATTGAAAGAAGTAGGATTTTTTGCTTTTATCACTATTTATAGTACAGGTTTTAAAAAAAAAAAAGATTTGTAAATATGCTCTACAAAGGAGCTTTGGTAATGTGCTTTACCAGCTTGTGAGCAGTCCTGAATGGGTCTATTGCGGATCACCACCCAGGGGCTGTGCAGCATATTCTATACTGCCTGCACTGTTTAAAGACCTTCTACTTGTATGTACAGTAGATACTTAGCATTAGCATAGGTGTTCTTAATAGGGACCCATTTTTTACTTAACTATCTTCAGTTGTTTCTGTCTACTGATATCATGGGGCTTAGATCAGCAGATTTATATGTAGGCTAATTTTTCTGCAATCATTATGGTTACATTATACTGTATGTTACCTGTCTCTGTATATCAAGTGAGCTACACTTGGTACCTTACAGGGATTCTGCTGCAGAATAAATAAGTGCATTGTTGGCTACACTGACAGCTGTTGAGCTTTCTGCATACTCTGATCTATTGAATTTCCTTGAGTATCAGATAACTCTGACTAAGTAAGAAACTGCTGCAATCAGCCATTTGCAACGTGCACAGTGTTTTTAGCTGAATCTTTACACCATGTAACAAATTGTCGCAACTGACTAAATGTGTCACTAGCACACACTGCAATTAACTTTTTGACTGCCTCTTGGATAGGACCTTTTCAAACTACTGCCTTATACAGTAGCAGCATGAATTGTTACAGCGTATTTTTATATTTTGTAATAAGGATGTAATACTTTTTAAATGAATTTCACAAATACTGATTGTATCAATCATCATCATCTGTAACACGGCTGAACAGGTCTGAGTTCATGTACTGGTATGCTAGTATGCAATTTATAATTGTATAGATGGGAAGTGCTCAAAAGGGGTATTGTCACTAGACAACTTATAGACAGAAAAAGAAATCCCTGCAGATGGCACATAAACTCCCAATTACCAGGTTGATACAGTAGGTGAGTGTTGTGTATTTATTGCTACACTATCAAGTTGGTCTCTTCTTGTTTAACACACGTGCAGTAATATATTAGCACTAGCGTGCTACAGGATATCGGCTAATCACTAGTGTGACAGCTACAGGGATTTCTTTTTCTCTATATAGTTTATCTAATCCAGTGATTCCCAACCTTTTGTTTGGAGGAACCCTTGAAGTGTTTAGAAAAATCTCGGGGAACCCCTACATATTAGGTTAATTTCACACCTCACGAGCCCCCTCTATTTCCCACCCTCTACCCATGTATTTCTCTCACCTCCAACTCACTCTCCCCCCTCCCGCCTCACATGTATTTCTCCCCTGCGTCTCACTCTTACTCCCATGTTTCCTCACTCACTCCCCCCCTCTCCTCTCACTCGCCCCTACCTTCCATCAATTACCCCACTCTCACTCAATCCACCCCACAAAATACATACAAAAAAAAACCACCCCCTTAAATACATATACCCCCATCCTGCAATACATAATAAAAATACCCCGCCCCCGCCAATACATTTTAAAAAGGCCCCCGTCGCCACAATACATATTTTTAAAAATTGGGCCGCATGGGTAAAATCATCATCCTCATATCACCCCCAGCACCCCTCATCATCATCATCATATCTCCCCCAGCACCCCTCATCATCAAAAAGAAAAAGGGGCAGGTGCGCCAGATGATTGAATCGTGAAACACTTAACTAACTATTGATAAAATAATTAAAAAAGGGGAAAACCTTACAATGAATAAAAGTCAATAAATTACATAATTAATTATAACGTGACATGAACCATTCCGGAGCATCAAGGGTCTTACTATGAAAATTTCCACAGATAAAATATGTAAAAAGGTAAGTAATGAAAACCAAGACCCGAATTAATTGCAGTTTCCATTGCAAGGGACCCCAGTCCTTGGTGTTAGTGATCAAAGAAAAGAAAAAAAAAATAGGGAAGAGCAGTAAAACGGGTGATGGCAAACGAACAACTTTATAATAAATGTATAACACAAAAATGTACAATAAACAACCAATGGTGTGATAAAAATCAGTATTAAATAATGTCCATATGATTTGGAATCACTGGTGAGCGGCAATCAAAGCCCGCTGCGGCAGACAGAGAGTCAAGCAGGTAAATATACCTGGTGCAAGAGCAAAGATTCCAGGACCAGGATGGCAGCCCCAGATAGATGCACAGTTCGTTGGGGGATGGAATAGTTAATAAAATGGGAGTGTAAACGGGCCGTTAGTGAGCCACTGCTAGATGAGCTCACCTAACCTCCAACTGTTGATACAAAACGGCACGTAGATTTCTCCTTGTAAATTCCTCTCCAGCGAACTCCTCTAAGTCTCAGGAGTCAGAGACCGGCAATCTTCAGCCCACCGGGTTTCCGGGTATGGCGTCACGGCCGGACGTGACGCATCAACCCTTCCCGGCTAAAGCAGGGACCACTCGATCCTCCTCTGCAATACAGATCGCAAGCAGACACGCCGACAATGAAGGCGACGCTGCTCCCTCCAAGCACGCAACAGCGCCAGATGAGACCAGTCAATAGGACAACAGGAAGCACAGACCCCTGGCTCCTTCTCCTACGTGTTTCACCACTAAAGTGGCTTCATCACCCTTGGCTCCTCCTCCTACACGTTTCACCACTAAAGTGGCTTCATCACTGATGAAGCCACTTTAGTGGTGAAACGCGTAGGAGGAGGAGCCAGGGGTCTGTGCTTCCTGTTGTCCTATTGGTGAAAGGAATTAAACTAAAAGCATATAATCAGCGCTCTAACCTAAAAACCTAAACCTCTATATTAATGAAATAAACAGGTGCTCTACAAACAAAGAAGGGATCCCCTATATGGGGAACCCTAATAGTGATCCCTCACAACCTATTTTAGCAGATTGGGGAATGGCTGCCTCAGGAATAAAACAAACCTATCCACAAGGCATGTATACAAAGCATGAAAAATGACATAAAAGCACAGATACATACAACACAAACAGTGATTCCCTGGCGCACTATCAGATATTAAACCTGACTGATGAAAGTAGTCCCATGAATCAATTGATGATAAGAATGAGATCCACAGTCCACAATGTCCCGTTCTTTTAGATTGGAGACTTGTCTGGAAATACAAATGAAACAACCATTGCGCAGTACCCTATGGTCAGTGTTCCACACCCCCACCGTTGCTATCTACTTACTTAAAAATAGATAATAATGGGCCTCAAAAGGTTTCTTTATTCTCCTCACGGTTGGCTCCGACTGATTCCTGCTACTGGTAACACGATCCTTACTTCCAGCATCAGCAACGCCATACACCGAATGGGAACAGAAATGGGCACCAATAGTGTGATACTATAAACATTTATTGTTAAAATAACAGGCTTAAAAACATGCACTCACATGCTGTAACGCCCTATGCGTGTCCTACAACGTGCCGTCCGCTTAACATGCGAGGATGCCGAGGGATTGCAGGAGGAGGCTGGAGTCGGCGTAGATCCCCGTTTCGTGGCCGCGACTCGGAGCGCCTGGTCCCTCCTCCGATGACGGTCCCTGCCAATCAACCTCTTCTCCTCACACAGGGTCTGCACGTAGCGGTACGTCCTGCAAGCTCCACCCTACGCGCGTTTCGTGACTCTGACGTCACTTCTTCAGGGGTAATGGAGCTGTGGGGGCACTGGAGGTAATTTATACCTTTGTGCATAGCTGCCGAGGGGTTCCCATTGGATAAATGTCCTCATTGTGAACTCCTACTAATTGTCCACTTATAAACTGATGACGGGCAATTTGTGTATAACAGGTTTAACCACTTCATGCCTGGACAGCAATAAGCACTAGATACATACATTTTGGCATGCTGTGAAATGTCTTTAAAAAGACAGTATTGATACATCCTGATGCCAATACATCTAATAAAAATACATGAATAAAACTCATACATATAGAAATAAAAAGTAATTAACAACCTTGTGGCTTCTTATTATTAATGTGCAAGATAGCTGTTGCGCTAGCTCCCTGCCAATGTCAGCATAGAGGACCCAGAGGTGGAAAGAGAATACTTTAGATACAAAAATCAGATAACCTGGTTAGGTAATAATCAACATCAGCAGTATACAGACCTAACTATCCCTCAGGAATGCTGCCAGGTCAAATTCAATGTTAAGTCCTCTCGGGGTCATTGTTTAGAGGGTATATATCCAGTAGCTTTCGCGTCTGGATATAAGATTTATTTTATCACCCCCCCTCCAATTCTGCTTAGGACATTCAATCCCTTTGCAGATTAACCCTTCCGGATTTTGTCCATGTTTATTTTTAAAGTGACTGGAGACACTATGTGTCTCCAGACGCCTTTTAATGTTGTAAACATGTTCCGCAAGACGTCGTTTCAATGGTCTACCTGTTCGCCCTACATATTGTAGTCCACATGGGCACTCTAACAGGTAGACCACAAAAGGAGTCTTGCAGGAAATGAATGACTTAATGGGAAATTTAATCCCCGTGACATTGGATTGAAATTGCTTACATTTGAAGCTGTATCTACAGCCGATACATTTATCACATGTAAAGAATCCATCCAATTCCTTTAGCCATGTTGTATTTTGTGCTTTCATGGAATTGAACGGACAGCTGGGGGATAATTGGAGTTTTAAATTATCGACTTTTTTAAACACTATCTGAGGGTGTTTAGGTAATATTGATTTGAGGATTGTATCACCCTGTAGGATGCCCCAATGTTTCCTAATTATTTGTGTTATTTTGTTTGACATCCCATTATATTTGGTAATGAAGGGAATGAACTCTACACCATCTGATTGTTTTGATCTCTTATTGTCCATACAGATAAGGTCATCTCTATTGATACTTTTTACAGTCTCTAAGGCTCTCACAACCATATTAGGATTATATTCTCTCTGGATAAACTTATCCTTAAGATCATTGGCCTGCATCTCAAATATCTCCGGTTGAGAGCAATTCCTTTTGGTTCTTAGGAACTGGCCCTTGGGAATATTATTAATCCATCTATGGTTGTGATGGCTAGATGCCAGAAGATACGTGTTAGCATCTACCTTTTTATAAAAGGTCTTAGTCTCAATGGACCCTTTCTCGATGAACAATGTGAGATCTAAAAAGTCTATACTTGATGGGCTAGTGTTAAAAGTGAATTTTAGATTCATATTATTATTGTTCAGATATGTTTTGAACTTCCCAAGTTCTTCAGTGTCTCCACCCCAGATACATAGCACGTCATCTATATAGCGTTTCCATAGTACAAGGTTCGCCCCAAATGGGCCGCCGGAATGGATATACTCCTCCTCCCACATGCCCATAAAAATGTATATGTTTATAAAAATGTTGGCATAACTGGGGGCGAACCTTGTACCCATGGCAGTGCCACATATCTGGAGGAAGAAGCTGTTGTCATAACTGAAATAATTATGCGTGAGTATATAACGTATCCCCTCTAGTATGAATTCTCTGAATCCCTGTTCAAGACTGTCATCTTGATTTAACACCCTTCTAATTGCTCTGATACCTAAGTCGTGATTAATAACGGTATACAGAGACGTCACGTCACACGTGACCCAAATGTAATGATCTTCCCATTTCAGGTCCCTAACCAAATTTAGTACGTGTGTGGTATCTCTTAGGAAAGACGGGATTTTGGGGACATATTTCTGCAGAGTGGAGTCAATAAACTGAGACAAATTGGATGTCAGTGATTTTATCCCCGATATAATGGGGCGTCCGGGGGGATTCCAAAGATCTTTGTGGATCTTTGGAATAAAATAGAAAATTGGAATCCTTGGCTGTGATACATCCAAGAATTCCAATTCACTTTTGGAGATATTTCCATCCAAGAATCCCTTATGTAGATATTCTTGGAGTGCTGTTTTAAACTCTATGGATGGATTGCATGGCAGTTTTTTATATTTAGTTCCATCGCTTAGGATTCTCAAGGACTCTTGTTTATAATAGTCAGAGTCCATAATGACTATGCCTCCCCCTTTGTCTGCAGACTTAATTACAATTTGTTTATTGCTTTCTAGACTCTTAACTGCATCTTTTTCTAGTTTACTCAGATTATGTTTAGGGATTTTGAACTCACTAGTTGCCTTTTCCATATCCTGAATGACTAGTTCAGTGAATGTTTCTAAGAAACTACCCTTAATGTGTTTGGGATAAAACACTGAGGGCCTTTTAAATTGAGTGGTGGAGATCACTCTATTCTCACTACTTTTACTATTGTTCTGAATAGTCTCCCTACTTACAGCATCTTTTATAAAATACTTTTTTAATGTCAATCGTCTGACAAATTTTTGAGTGTCTATATACAAGTCAAACATATTTGGTCCCTTCGAGGGAGCGAAGTTAAGGCCTCTGGACAAAACTTTCTCCTCAACCTCAGTGGTTCTGTAGCTGCTGATGTTGAATATATTACTAACCTCTACCGGTGGTTTGGCTGCTCTGACTTTTTTCTCTTTCCTTCTTCCACCTCTTTTTCCTCTGAATCCTCTATTCTTTTGCGTCTCGCCGACCTGGGGGTGTCTTGTCTCCCCACTGGGCTTTCTATCTCGCTGTTTTTCCGTACAGGGAAGTCGTACTCCCTGTCGTGGTCTAAAAAAGACAATTGATGTTGGTTATTTCCATGATCAAAAGATGGTGCATTAAAGGGTCTGAAATTGTGGTTAGATCTAAATACACTATTGTCATATCCCCTATATGTCTCTCTGGGTCCATCATGGTAATACTCATGATGCCCATACCCACCATTACCATTGAAATACCCTCCTCGTGGTGGGCCATGGTATCTATGGTGATCATCCCTTACAGGTGCTTGTGGCCTAGCTCCCATGTAGGGCCTATGGGGTCCCATCTTTCTGTTTGGTGTTCTATCCATTTTTTCATTGTCTTTTTTAGATTTTGATTTGATATCTTCCTTTGATATCACTTTGTTAGTCGGAGTGGATTTCACCTCAACTATGGATGTATCTTCTACGATATTAACTTTTTTCTCCGTTTTCCAGTCTCTCTGTCTATTCTGTTCATAATCTTTTTTATCCCTGATAAATTTTTTCTGTTTTGAACTAATGACCTCTTTCTCTAATTTTTCTATTCTCTGTGTGATCCTCTATGCTGACATTGGCAGGGAGCTAGCGCAACAGCTATCTTGCACATTAATAATAAGAAGCCACAAGGTTGTTAATTACTTTTTATTTCTATATGTATTAGAGTTTTATTCATGTATTTTTATTAGATGTATTGGCATCAGGATGTATCAATACTGTCTTTTTTAAGACATTTCACAGCATGCCAAAATGTATGTATCTAGTGCTTATTGCTGTCCAGGCATGAAGTGGTTAAACCTGTTATACACAAATTGCCCGTCATCAGTTTATAAGTGGACAATTAGTAGGAGTTCACAATGAGGACATTTATCCAATGGGAACCCCTCGGCAGCTATGCACAAAGGTATAAATTACCTCCAGTGCCCCCACAGCTCCATTACCCCTGAAGAAGTGACGTCAGAGTCACGAAACGCGCGTAGGGTGGAGCTTGCAGGACGTACCGCTACGTGCAGACCCTGTGTGAGCAGAAGAGGTTGATTGGCAGGGAACGTCATCGGAGGAGGGACCAGGCGCTCCGAGTCGCGGCCACGAAACGGGGATCTACGCCGACTCCAGCCTCCTCCTGCAATCCCTCGGCATCCTCGCATGTTAAGCGGACGGCACGTTGTAGGACACGCATAGGGCGTTACAGCATGTGAGTGCATGTTTTTAAGCCTGTTATTTTAACAATAAATGTTTATAGTATCACACTATTGGTGCCCATTTCTGTTCCCATTCGGTGTATGGCGTTGCTGATGCTGGAAGTAAGGATCGTGTTACCAGTAGCAGGAATCAGTCGGAGCCAACCGTGAGGAGAATAAAGAAACCTTTTGAGGCCCATTATTATCTGTTGTCCTATTGACTGGTCTCATCTGGCGCTGTTGCATGTCTGGAGGGAGCAGCGTCGCCTTCATTGTCGGCGTGTCTGCTTGCGATCTGTGTTGCAGAGGAGGATCGAGCGGTCCCTGCTTTAGCCGGGAAGGGTTGGTGCGTCACGTCCGGCCGTGACGCCATACCCGGAAACCCGGTGGGCTGAAGATTGCCGGTCTCTGACTCCTGAGACTTAGAGGAGTTCGCTGGAGAGGAATTTACAAGGAGAAATCTACGTGCCGTTTTGTATCAACAGTTGGAGGTTAGGTGAGATCATCTAGCAGTGGCTCACTAACGGCCCGTTTACACTCCCATTTTATTAACTATTCCATCCCCCAACGAATTGTGCATCTATCTGGGGCTGCCATCCTGGTCCTGGAATCTTTGCTCTTGCACCAGGTATATTTACCTGCTTGACTCTCTGTCTGCCGCAGCGGGCTTTGATTGCCGCTCACCAGTGATTCCAAATCATATGGACATTATTTAATACTGATTTTTATCACACCATTGGTTGTTTATTGTACATTTTTGTGTTATACATTTATTATAAAGTTGTTCGTTTGCCATCACCCGTTTTACTGCGCTTCCATATTTTTTTTTCTTTTCTTTGACCCCTCATCATCATCCTCATATACCCACCCCCTGCATCTCGCATCATCCCAACTCCCTGCATCTCACATTACCCCCCTGCATCTCATACCACCCCCCCTCTGCATCTCATCATTCACCCCCCCGCCAGAGCACACAAGCAGCAGCCACCACGATCACCCTCTCTCCCTCCGAAGCACACAAGCAAGAGCAGAAATCATGGAAAGCCAAGATCTCCCTATCCCATATACCTACCTCAGGCATCAGCAGTGGGCTTGAGGCAGCAAGGACTGCACACGCTCTATAGCAGCAGGTGCCGGACTACTAGAGCATGCTCCTAGGGAGGAGGAGGGGTGATGTACTTATACAATAACCACACCACACTGGGTAAAACATAAAATAACAGCTTTACAGAAGGACAAAAGTATGGTTTCTGGTTACAGCCTACCCGGCAGGCCTGGCACAGCCGTAGCCACCCGCCAAGTGTCCCACACTCCTGTCCACAGTCCCCACAGTACCTGATGGGGCCCTCGAGCACCCAACCACCCTGGTGTCCACAAGGATATAACCCCTCACCCTTATATGTGGTCAGTGCTACTCTTATAGTGTGTGTTGGTGCACTTGTGCGTGGGGTACCTGCCAGGTGCATCCACACCCGGGCACGCTGCGTCCTGCGGTGGGGTACACGGACCCAACGATGATCCGCGACGCCGGTGCTTCCGCCTCCGCTTGGGGTGGTCCCCGCGTGGGGTGTTCACCTCAAGGATAGTCTCTTCCGTGGGATGGTCTGGTTCCAGATCACCAACGGCCAGGATGCCGCTGTGTCCCTCACTACAAGCTAGAGGGGCAGTATCCCTATCTATGGGCCTGTCCCTGTAGCAGCCACAAACTGAGGGGAGTTGGGCCTATCAGGGGTCTCTGGCCTAGTGCAGATGCTACAGGCACCTGCACACTCACACCCTACCCCTTCAGTGTCCAGCTTCCAACTAACTCCCCTAACAGTCCTAACTGTCAGCTCAACTAACGCTCCAATTTCCCCTCAGGAGATTCTAGCAGCTCTATTGGTTGCCTGGCAACATGTGGTCTGCAGCCTGAAGGTAAGAGGGATACCTGGCTACATCCTCCTCCTGGTGAAAACCCCAACCTCCCCACTTGGAAACGTACACTGGCGACACACTTTATTCGAGCTCGGCTAGTCCCACGAATTCGGGTATACCCGGGTGTATTGAGGTTTGTGACCGTTTTCTGCCCGAGTGCATTGAGGTATTTTCCAAGCAGGGATTGAAGCATTTTATTCCCACTGGCTGCAATACTGCACAGTATATATATATATATATACTGCATTACAATTCATGAATTTATGCCATCTGGTAGACACGCGAAGCATTGCAGCCTATTAAATCCTAATCATTATCATTTAACAGATCAGCCGCCCGTCAGCCAGGCATGAACCCAGGCTGGGAAGGCAAACGCAACGGGGCTTGTCAGAGGTGAGGAGCGGCGCATTCCAGGTATCTTCCAGGTACATCCTGGGTATTTGCTCGAATAAAGTGTGTCGGTGCAGTATAACAAAACATCACACATATACAAAGTTATGTAACATATAAAATTATATAATATACTGTATACAAATGCATTGCACTCTGTACAATCTTAAAACACATTATACTATTTACACAATCAACTCTATATGAGGTTGTACATTTCCATAAACATTACTATAACGGATTTCACTTTGCTACGAGTCCGCTGCTAAGCCTCATAATGGGGTGCCCCAATTGAATCGTAGGTCATCCTTTTTGGAGGATGTCTAATTCTTTGGCTCCGTCGGAGCGGTTCTTCCGCAACTCCCTCTGGGGAGTAATAAAGAAAAAGTCCTGAGGCTCCGCCTCTCCCATTGAGGGTATAAATGTCTCTAAATAGTCTCTCTGGGGCACGAAACACAGGCTTCTAGGATCAAGAGGTTGACTTGTTGGAGCCACCCTGGTAGGCGTTGGTGGTCGAGGGCCCTTTACCCGTAGCTCCTTCGGGAGGTGCTCCATGACTTTGGGGTCCCCTTTCAGAGGGTCCCTCCATAGGATCCTCTACGGTCTCGTTGACTGTTTCTTCACCATCGGTGTAGTTGTTGGTGGACTTATGATTGGTGTCTCTGGCAGCCTCCACTTGTTCCGGCTCACCGTCCATTGGTGTGGCCAGTATTATGGGCTCATCGTCTTCCACTTGTGGAATAGGGAGAAGGTGGTTACGGTGCCAGACCTTTATCCAGCCATCCATGTCTTTTATCCGGTAGACTGGGAGGCCCGGCATCTGTGATTCAACCTCATAGACACCGTCACACCAACGGTCAGCGAGTTTGTGCTTCCCGGGAATCCCTAGGTTGTGGAGAAGCACTGTATCTACAGGATGTATTTCCCAGTGACTGACCTTGTGGTCATAGTGCTTATTGTTTTTGGCGTTGTTGGGCAGCTGAATTCTCGGCTTCCTGGTAAGCCTGTTGCAGGTTTTCCTGAAGCCTTTGTACGTATTTGAAGTGCGTTGCGTTGTGTATCCCGTCTGTGGACACACGCAGACGTACATCCACCGGCAGCCTGGCTTCTCGCCCAAACATAAGGAAGTATGGGGAGAACGCCGTGGACTTGTGTTGATGTAAGGAATCCACTCCTGGCTTTGATTATAGCTTTTGCAGACTTCTGCAGTTGCAAAAGTTTCCTCTGGCAATCAATGGCACATGTGCTGCTTCTCATTGCAGCTTCTGCCTGTGCTACATCATTGGAGGAATACTCACACACCCTCCTCCTGTGATTGGATCTCCGCCCTTTATATCCTGGGCGTTGGCACTGAAACAGTGCCGAGCATAATCTCCTACCTAGGACGTTACTGTCTCTGCCACAAACCGCCCCAGGCCTCTCTTCTAGCATTCTTACCTTCCAAGTTCCTGAGTATCCAGAGGCCTGTTCTTTCTCCTGTGCTGAAGCGTGTTGCCAGCACCGGTACCTGCTGCATTCCCTCCTAGCAGTGGCTACCCTTCCTTTCCTGCGGCCTGCTGCTATCCCCTTGCAGTGGCCTACCTTGGACTTCTGCGCTGAAGCGTTGGTTCTCCCCGACGCTGCCCTGCGGTGAACTTCGGCCAGCCTGCTGTCTCCTCCTGCTGAGATCGGCGTCATGGGCCGAGGCCGCTCCTCGCGCAGAAGCCACTCCCGCGCTCACGCTCCTAAGCTGAAGCGGGGAACTCCTGTCTGCTTGTTGCCGATTCCTTGCTACGACTACGACCACCCGGATGTCTTCTATCCTGACCCTGCTTCGGCCATCGATTGTCCTGTCTTCTCCTACCCTGACTTTGGCTTCAATAACGACGATGCTGCCTTCTCCAATCCTGACCCTGCGATGTACGACTACGAACTGCGCACTCCGGATCAGTCTCCGTGGACTAAGGTCGGTGATAATGTAACCTCACCTCAGCTCCGCGGTCCGGTCCCGGTTTGTGGCGAGCATCGGCGTAACAGTATGCTCGGCCAACAAAAACCGGACCGCGCCGTGGTGGGGGTAGGCAATTTTACAACTGAAGTTATGTCCTGGCCTGCGTACCAGTCCCACTATGAAGGCCAGTATCTGTGTGAAATAATAGCCTTGATTGAAGACCTGTATACGTATGAAGGTTTAACCCCTTTGCAAAGACAATGTCGTTGGGATCTCTTTCTTAAGGCTTGCTGCATCCAGAACTTAAAACAGTCTCTAACCGATTGTATACGCTCCCCTGATTCCCCTTTAACCTGGGATAACGTGTACCCTATGGAACTGGCCGACGCCCAAGAGGCACTCTATGCCCTGGCCTCATCACTGGACATTCATCTAGTACAACAGGGCGCCCTCCTCATGTTAGCTCAATCTCAGGATATACTCCATGTACTTTCCTTAACACTTGACATTTGCATAAAAGAACAGGACCCCCTTCTTGCCAGCTACGCTGCTGCTTGGCAGATCTCCTATGCTGCCAGTCCTGTTGCTAAACCTGTGGGGGTACCTCCCTCTCCTAAGAATGGCCAAACCATCTCTCTGTCGCTGCCCGCTAAGGAAAAAGCTGCCACGCTCCCTAATCCTGAGTTAACCTCCCTAAATTCTGTCCCTGAGGTTATTCCAGTCTTAACCCCTGCTAGTCTGGCCTATGAGTCCCCCACTGTAAATCCCTGCATTCCCCAGGTCAGTGTGTCTTCCCTAGCACCAGAGAATGAATCCTGTTTGCCTTCTTTTTCTAACCCAAAAATTCTAAGCTCTGTTCCTGAGGTTTTTTCTGTTTTAACCCCTGCTAGTCTGCTCTGTGAGGTCCCTACTGCTAACCCTAGTATTCCGCAGTCTAATGTTAGGTCCCTAGGGCAAGAGGCAGAACCCCCTATGACCCCACTCTCGGAGACTAGCTTCTATTTCCCTGACTCTCAGGTACAGAGTAATTTAACCCTTGAGGTTTTTCCTATGTTAACCCCTACAGGTCAGCCCTATGAACCTCCCTTGGTAAATCCCTGTAGTCCGTCAGTCAGCGACACCTCCTTAGCCTCAGAGGATGAACCCCTTATGTCCCCTGACTCAGCTAAAATTCTCGGGGCTACGTCCCCTGAACTTTCGGCAATAATACCGGCTCCAGTTAAGAGTATTCTGGAGCCGTTTGTTTCTCTAAACCTGTTCGCAGAATCCCTACTCCTAGGTATTTCGCTGACCCCGTCTGTCACTCAGAGAGCTGAGACCCTTGCTTCTGAGCATAGACCCCTTTTCGTGGAATCTGTTGTCGTTTCTGATGTCCCAGACACTCCCAAATACCCACTTCAGAGACCAGCACAGTCGTGGTTGCCCCATTTGCACTGTCTGTGTTCTCCTCTTCTCAAATCCTAGATCTTAAAGCGAACAGTACATATTATGTCCCTTTCCAAGTGACCCCTTCTGTGATCAGCGTATCTGCTGTTGCTCCCTTAGTACAATTAAAGTTAGGGCCCTCCTATTTGGAGGATCAGGTTTCAAGTTTGAAACTTCCCTTATCCCTGATTTTGTAAACCTGCAGTCCCTTCTCACTGTAGCTAAAAGTTCTCCAGCAGCCGCTGAGTTAAGCTCTGCCGCTTCCAAATCTTCTGTTGTAGAAGCAACCTTCTCTAGCTTACTTCTGTTTTTCCTATCTGTTATGCCTATCACCTTTACTAAAATTTCTGTTTTGCAAGGTATTTCTCCTATTAAGTCTGTGATACCTGCAATTCCTTTAATTGGTTCTAAGACCCCTGTCACTGAGTCTCCTATGGCGTCTGATGCCCTCACTAGGGATTCTCAGGGATCCAATTCTGAAACAAGCGCAATGCTATCTGATTTCATTACAGTAGCTAGTTCAGTTCCTGCTGGTTCTCAATCACCCACTTCAGTGACTAGCAAGATGTCCCTTGTTTCTATTGGAGAGTCTACCCCAGCTTCTTTCACGGATCATGCCACAGCCTCTGGGATGATTAAAGATGACTTTAAGTCTGGGATGCCCACTCCTTTAATAACACTGTTTCACGCTGATTCGCCCACAGTATTCGGGGTATCCACTACTGACTGTATGTCTACTACCACGAACTCTGGGGTATTGCATTTGGAACTTTCAGTAATACCCGCTGTGTCCCTTTTTTCAAAAAACCCCGTCTTTAAGATGGACTTGTATTTCTCTGTGTCTCCCACAATACTTGGGGTACTTACTATTGACTGTCCTGTCGCAAAACTAGGGTTACCTCTCAGGGAGGTGCCTGGAACTACCGATGTTAAGAACCCTATGTTTAAAACAGTAATATTTCGCATTGCTTCTCCCACAGTATCATGCGAGACCTGGGTACCTGGGACCTCCACCCCTAAGCCAAGCTCTAGTTCACTGTTTTCCTTCTCTGTGTTGGAGGTACCCAGCATTAACCCCAAGACTTCTATTCCTAAGCCTGTTACACCGTTTACCCGACTTCCTGCTTTCTCGGATAAGATCTGTTTTCTCACCTTTCAAACAGAGTCTGTACTCGCAGGTTTCTGTGCGGTGTCTGAAGTGCCCTTTCTGGATTGCATGTCTTCATTCTCTAGGACGAGGACACTCATGCTGGACCTCGTTGCTTTGCCTGAGGCGTCTATCCCTGTTCTTGATGGCCCCACTATGGGTTTGGACGTGCTGTCCCCTACTGTCTCCGTGATGCTTACTATGCCCTTCGCCAAGACCATAACTTTGGATTTGATTCCCCCCAAATTTCAGAGGCCAAAGGAGGCGGATCCTGCAACTGCATGTACCACAAACAACAATTACGTAAACACTACTACCAGCTCTCTCGAATTGCTTGGGATTACAAGCCTTGTTCGTATCAAGACTACTGCTCCAATATCTTGCAGTGAACCCGCCCGCCCTATACCCTCGCTAACCAAAACCCTGAATTCCTTGGGAGCTAAAGACTCTCGCAACTTCTTACATGCTGATTCCACCAAGGCCATTGTCTGCCCCGAATTCCCCAATGTCATTTTTGTCCAACAATCAGTGTCCTGTGTCCTGTGTCCCGTATTCTTGGATTATTACTATGCACCGGATACCTGGCTGCGGCCCTTCTGATGTCCCTATTCCGGAGTCCCCTGGTCCCATTGCCCATGTACCAAAAACCGCAGTGCCACCATTGTCTTTTGCGGCACTCGCCAATGTACACCTGGATTTTGGACCTAAATCTCGCCTGAGACACTTCAGGAACAACTCGATGTCTCCCAGACCTATGAATGGTCCTGTCCACCCAGGCTTCTCACCCAGTGGTGGGGGTACTGTAAAGAATCCCAAGAAATCGTGGGCTTTCAACGCCACCTCTCGCCTAAGGAGGTTTAGAAACAACTCCATGTCCCCCAAGTCTGTGATGGACCCTGTTCGTCCGGAGTTCTCACCTGAAGGGGGGGGGGGGGGTACTGTAAGGAATCCACTCCTGGCTTTGATTATAGCTTTTGCAGACTTCTGCAGTTGCAAAAGTTTCCTCTGGCAATCAATGGCACATGTGCTGCTTCTCATTGCAGCTTCTGCCTGTGCTACATCATTGGAGGAATACTCACACACCCTCCTCCTGTGATTGGATCTCCGCCCTTTATATCCTGGGCGTTGGCACTGAAACAGTGCCAAGCATAATCTCCTACCTGGGACGTTACTGTCTCTGCCACAAACCGCCCCAGGCCTCTCTCCTAGCGTTCTTACCTTCCAAGTTCCTGAGTATCCAGAGGCCTGTTCTTTCTCCTGTGCTGAAGCGTGTTGCCAGCACCGGTACCTGCTGCATTCCCTCCTAGCAGTGGCTACCCTTCCTTTCCTGCGGCCTGCTGCTATCCCCTTGCAGTGGCCTACCTTGGACTTCTGCGCTGAAGCGTTAGTTCTCCCCGACGCTGCCCTGCGGTGAACTTCGGCCAGCCTGCTGTCTCCTCCTGCTGAGATTGGCGTCATGGGCCGAGGCCGCTCCTCGCGCAGAAGCCACTCCCGCGCTCACGCTCCTAAGCTGAAGTGGGGAACTCCTGTCTGCTTGTTGCCGATTCCTTGCTACGACTACGACCACCCGGATGTCTTCTATCCTGACCCTGCTTCGGCCATCGATTGTCCTGTCTTCTCCTACCCCGACTTTGGCTTCAATAACGACGATGCTGCCTTCTCCAATCCTGACCCTGCGATGTACGACTACGAACTGCGCACTCCGGATCAGTCTGCGCGGACTAAGGTCGGTGATAATGTAACCCCACCTCAGCCCCGCAGTCCGGTCCCGGTTTGTGGCGAGCATCGGCGTAACAGTATGCTCGGCCAACAAAAACCGGACCGTGCCGTGGTGGGGGTAGGCAATTTTACAACTGAAGTTATGTCCTGGCCTGCGTACCAGTCCCACTATGAAGGCCAGTATCTGTGTGAAATAATAGCCTTGATTGAAGACCTGTATACGTATGAAGGTTTAACCCCTTTGCAAAGACAATGTCGTTGGGATCTCTTTCTTAAGGCTTGCTGCATCCAGAACTTAAAACAGTCTCTAACCGATTGTATACGCTCCCCTGATTCCCCTTTAACCTGGGATAACGTGTACCCTATGGAACTGGCCGACGCCCAAGAGGCACTCTATGCCCTGGCCTCATCACTGGACATTCATCTAGTACAACAGGGCGCCCTCCTCATGTTAGCTCAATCTCAGGATATACTCCATGTACTTTCCTTAACACTTGACATTTGCATAAAAGAACAGGACCCCCTTCTTGCCAGCTACGCTGCTGCTTGGCAGATCTCCTATGCTGCCAGTCCTGTTGCTAAACCTGTGGGGGTACCTCCCTCTCCTAAGAATGGCCAAACCATCTCTCTGTCGCTGCCCGCTAAGGAAAAAGCTGCCACGCTCCCTAATCCTGAGTTAACCTCCCTAAATTCTGTCCCTGAGGTTATTCCAGTCTTAACCCCTGCTAGTCTGGCCTATGAGTCCCCCACTGTAAATCCCTGCATTCCCCAGGTCAGTGTGTCTTCCCTAGCACCAGAGAATGAATCCTGTTTGCCTTCTTTTTCTAACCCAAAAATTCTAAGCTCTGTTCCTGAGGTTTTTTCTGTTTTAACCCCTGCTAGTCTGCTCTGTGAGGTCCCTACTGCTAACCCTAGTATTCCGCAGTCTAATGTTAGGTCCCTAGGGCAAGAGGCAGAACCCCCTATGACCCCACTCTCGGAGACTAGCTTCTATTTCCCTGACTCTCAGGTACAGAGTAATTTAACCCTTGAGGTTTTTCCTATGTTAACCCCTACAGGTCAGCCCTATGAACCTCCCTTGGTAAATCCCTGTAGTCCGTCAGTCAGCGACACCTCCTTAGCCTCAGAGGATGAACCCCTTATGTCCCCTGACTCAGCTAAAATTCTCGGGGCTACGTCCCCTGAACTTTCGGCAATAATACCGGCTCCAGTTAAGAGTATTCTGGAGCCGTTTGTTTCTCTAAACCTGTTCGCAGAATCCCTACTCCTAGGTATTTCGCTGACCCCGTCTGTCACTCAGAGAGCTGAGACCCTTGCTTCTGAGCATAGACCCCTTTTCGTATAATCTGTTGTCGTTTCTGATGTCCCAGACACTCCCAAATACCCACTTCAGAGACCAGCACAGTCGTGGTTGCCCCCTTTGCACTGTCTGTGTTCTCCTCTTCTCAAATCCTAGATCTTAAAGCGAACAGTACATATTATGTCCCTTTCCAAGTGACCCCTTCTGTGATCAGCGTATCTGCTGTTGCTCCCTTAGTACAATTAAAGTTAGGGCCCTCCTATTTGGAGGATCAGGTTTCAAGTTTGAAACTTCCCTTATCCCTGATTTTGTAAACCTGCAGTCCCTTCTCACTGTAGCTAAAAGTTCTCCAGCAGCCGCTGAGTTAAGCTCTGCCGCTTCCAAATCTTCTGTTGTAGAAGCAACCTTCTCTAGCTTACTTCTGTTTTTCCTATCTGTTATGCCTATCACCTTTACTAAAATTTCTGTTTTGCAAGGTATTTCTCCTATTAAGTCTGTGATACCTGCAATTCCTTTAATTGGTTCTAAGACCCCTGTCACTGAGTCTCCTATGGAGTCTGATGCCCTCACTAGGGATTCTCAGGGATCCAATTCTGAAACAAGCGCAATGCTATCTGATTTCATTACAGTAGCTAGTTCAGTTCCTGCTGGTTCTCAATCACCCACTTCAGTGACTAGCAAGATGTCCCTTGTTTCTATTGGAGAGTCTACCCCAGCTTCTTTCACGGATCATGCCACAGCCTCCGGGATGATTAAAGATGACTTTAAGTCTGGGATGCCCACTCCTTTAATAATACTGTTTCACGCTGATTCGCCCACAGTATTCGGGGTATCCACTACTGACTGTATGTCTACTACCACGAACTCTGGGGTATCGCATTTGGAACTTTCAGTAATACCCGCTGTGTCCCTTTTTTCAAAAAACCCCGTCTTTAAGATGGACTTGTATTTCTCTGTGTCTCCCACAATACTTGGGGTACTTACTATTGACTGTCCTGTCGCAAAACTAGGGTTACCTCTCAGGGAGGTGCCTGGAACTACCGATGTTAAGAACCCTATGTTTAAAACAGTAATATTTCGCATTGCTTCTCCCACAGTATCATGCGAGACCTGGGTACCTGGGACCTCCACCCCTAAGCCAAGCTCTAGTTCACTGTTTTCCTTCTCTGTGTTGGAGGTACCCAGCATTAACCCCAAGACTTCTATTCCTAAGCCTGTTACACCGTTTACCCGACTTCCTGCTTTCTCGGATAAGATCTGTTTTCTCACCTTTCAAACAGAGTCTGTACTCGCAGGTTTCTGTGCGGTGTCTGAAGTGCCCTTTCTGGATTGCATGTCTTCATTCTCTAGGACGAGGACACTCATGCTGGACCTCGTTGCTTTGCCTGAGGCGTCTATCCCTGTTCTTGATGGCCCCACTATGGGTTTGGACGTGCTGTCCCCTACTGTCTCCGTGATGCTTACTATGCCCTTCGCCAAGACCATAACTTTGGATTTGATTCCCCCCAAATTTCAGAGGCCAAAGGAGGCGGATCCTGCAACTGCATGTACCACAACCAACAATTACGTAAACACTACTACCAGCTCTCTCGAATTGCTTGGGATTACAAGCCTGGTTCGTATCAAGACTACTGCTCCAATATCTTGCAGTGAACCCGCCCGCCCTATACCCTCGCTAACCACCACCCTGAATTACTTGGGAGCTAAAGACTCT
The DNA here is from genome assembly GCF_040206685.1 of Ascaphus truei. NCBI lineage: Eukaryota > Metazoa > Chordata > Amphibia > Anura > Ascaphidae > Ascaphus > Ascaphus truei. The sequence continues at coordinate 299,899,162 of NC_134484.1, forward strand.
CGCAACTTCTTACATGCTGATTCCACCAAGGCCATTGTCTGCCCCGAATTCCCCAATGTCATTTTTGTCCAACAATCAGTGTCCTGTGTCCCGTATTCTTGGATTATTACTATGCACCGGATACCTGGCTGCGGCCCTTCTGATGTCCCTATACCGGAGTCCCCTGGTCCCATTGCCCATGTACCAAAAACCGCAGTGCCACCATTGTCTTTTGCGGCACTCGCCAATGTACACCTGGATTTTGGACCTAAATCTCGCCTGAGACACTTCAGGAACAACTCGATGTCTCCCAGACCTATGAATGGTCCTGTCCACCCAGGCTTCTCACCCAGTGGTGGGGGTACTGTAAAGAATCCCAAGAAATCGTGGGCTTTCAACGCCACCTCTCGCCTAAGGAGGTTTAGAAACAACTCCATGTCCCCCAAGTCTGTGATGGACCCTGTTCGTCCGGAGTTCTCACCTGAAGGGGGGGGGGGGTACTGTAAGGAATCCACTCCTGGCTTTGATTATAGCTTTTGCAGACTTCTGCAGTTGCAAAAGTTTCCTTTGGCAATCAATGGCACATGTGCTGCTTCTCATTGCAGCTTCTGCCTGTGCTACATCATTGGAGGAATACTCACACACCCTCCTCCTGTGATTGGATCTCCGCCCTTTATATCCTGGGCGTTGGCACTGAAACAGTGCCGAGCATAATCTCCTACCTGGGACGTTACTGTCTCTGCCACAAACCGCCCCAGGCCTCTCTCCTAGCGTTCTTACTGTACCTTCCAAGTTCCTAAGTATCCAGAGGCCTGTTCTTTCTCCTGTGCTGAAGCGTGTTGCCAGCACCGGTACCTGCTGCATTCCCTCCTAGCAGTGGCTACCCTTCTTTTCCTGCGGCCTGCTGCTATCCCCTTGCAGTGGCCTGCCTTGGACTTCTGCGCTGAAGCGTTGGTTCTCCCCGACGCTGCCCTGCGGTGAACTTCGGCCAGCCTACTGTCTCCTCCTGCTGAGATCGGCGTCATGGGCCGAGGCCGCTCCTCGTGCAGAAGCCACTCCCGCGCTCACGCTCCTAAGCTGAAGCGGGGAACTCCTGTCTGCTTGTTGCCGATTCCTTGCTACGACTACGACCACCCGGATGTCTTCTATCCTGACCCTGCTTCGGCCATCGATTGTCCTGTCTTCTCCTACCCCGACTTTGGCTTCAATAACGACGATGCTGCCTTCTCCAATCCTGACCCTGCGATGTACGACTACGAACTGCGCACTCCGGATCAGTCTGCGCGGACTAAGGTCGGTGATAATGTAACCTCACCTCAGCCCCGCGGTCCGGTCCCGGTTTGTGGCGAGCATCGGCGTAACAGTTGAGTACAGTTGTGTGCATGTACTAGAGATTCCACATGTCAGCTCCACTCTGTCTTCTGAGCGCCTTTCAGAGTGCCAAGCATATCCAGCAAAGTCCTATTGAATCGCTCCGGCAGAGCGTCCCCCTCTGGATGGTACGGAGTTGTCCGGGACCTGGTGATGTTTAGGATTTTGAGTAGCTCCCGAATCAGTTTGTTTTCGAAATCCCAGCCTTGGTCGGAAAGAAGGCGATTAGGCAGACCATAATGCACAAAGTACCTTTCCCACAATATCTTTGCTACTGTGATGGCCTTCTAGTATTTGGTCGGGAACGCTTGTGCATATCACGTGTAATGGTGCGTGATGACCAGCACATTACAGATACCTTGGGCATCAGGCTCGATGCACAGGAAATCCATGCACACCAAGTCCATGGGGCCCAAACTCTTCAGGTGAGCCATTGGTGCGGCTCCGGTAAGTACCGTCTTGAGTTGAATACACCGGGAGCACCGTCGACAGTGTCGTTCCACCGACTCTTTTTTTGGCCAGAAGAAACGGTCTCTGATGAGTCCGAAAGTCTTTTCCACACAGAGATGTCCATGCTCATCGTGCAAGGCTTTCAGGACCATATGTTGTAGGTTCCTGGGGAGAACCAGTTGTCATCTATCTGGGTGGTTGTGGTATTGCATCACCCGATAGAGTAGCCCATTGTTGATTTCGAACTTATCGGCTTCTCGCATGAGAATGGCGACCATGTCGCTAGGAGCACGTTTCAGAATTGCAGGCTTGTTTCTCTGGACAGCTTGGCAGATGAGGCCAGCTATGGAGGCTCAGATCTGGTATTGGACCATATCTTTCCATGCTATGATTTTATCGTGGATGATATTCATCCCTTCTGGATCACAGTAAGCGGCAGGTATGGCTTTAGATTGACATTCTAAGGAGTCCGCCACCCTTAATTCTGGGAAGGCCACCCTATCTGCTATGACAGCAGCTGTGCTGCACATGACTCTCATCCCTGGTCCAGGGATCTCTTCCCAGCAATCATCGTCGGGAGTGGGGCTCAGCCCTGGTCTTTGGGATAGCGCACCTGCTCTGATATTCAGAGGCCCTGGTTTATACTTTAGCGTGAACTGGTAGTTTGATAACGCTGCCAGCCATCGGTGGCCGGTAGCATCTAATTTGGTGGATGTTAGTATGTAGGTGAGGGGATTGTATCCGTCCTCACTTTGAAAGATACGCCATACAAATAATCATGCAGTTTGTCCACGATGGTCCACTTGAGGGCAAGGACCTATAACTTGTGTACTGGGTAATTTTGCTCGCTAGGAGTCAAACTGCGGCTGATGTAGGCTACTGGTCGGAGACCCTCCGGATGCTTCTGGTGCAAGACGGCACCTACACCGTTAAGACTCGCGTCTACATGGAGAACATAGGGTTGTTTTGGATCGCCATAAGCAAGAACAGGTGCCTTGGTTAAACTCCTCTTCAGGCCCAAGAAGGCCTGTTCGCATTCAGTCGTCCATTTGTCACCAAACGGCAGTCTAGCAGAGGTGGCCTTTCGCCTGGTATCTTCGGGGTATATCTTGAGGAGGTTATTTAGAGGCTTGGCCTTACTGGAATACCCTTCCACAAAGCGACGATAGAAGCCACAGAAGCAGAGGAAAGAGCGTAATTCAATGACATTCTCAGGTCTCAGCCAATTCACCACAGTCTCGACTTTGGCTGGATCAGTGGCGATTCCAACGGCAGACACAAAGTGTTCAACGTAGTTCACCGAGGTGCGATAGAACCGGCATTTGTCAAGTGACCGTTTCAGGCCCTCTCGCCCCAGACGGTCCAGCACTTTAAGCAGCCGTTCTTCATGTTCTTCCAGGGTCTTACCGAAGACAATAATATCATCCAGGTAAACCAAGAATTCCCGAGGATTCATGTCTCCAATGGTTTTCTGCATTAGGCGTTGGAATGTTGCTGGAGCCCCGCAGATGCCTTGGGGCATGCGCGTGAACTGGTAGAAGCCGAGAGAGCAGACGAAGGCAGTCTTTTCCTGGTCTTCTTTACTCATCTGTACCTGGTAGTACCCAGATCACAAGTCCAGAACACTGAACCACTGGCTCCCAGTTAGTGCGTTGAGAATCTCTTCGATGCGAGGAAGAGTGTATTGATCGGGTACGGTACGGTTGTTCAGTGTCCGGTTGTCGACACACAATCTTACCGATCCATTCTTCTTTCTCACCACCATGATGGGCGAGACGTAGGGACTCCGAGATTCGGTCACAATCCCTGGTGTCTCCATCTCGTGCAAGACGTCTCTTGTATCGTCCACATTCTGAGGGGCAATGTGACGAGAACATTCTCGATAGGGTGTTGTGTCACTCAGCCTGATGGTGTGCTGGGCGCTGCGACTGCAACCTACATCCATCTCGCTCGTGGAGAACACAGCCCGGCGTTCTTCCAATTTGGCCGTTAACCGGTCTCTCCACTCACGGTAGGGTTAAGTCTCCGAAGTTGAAGGTCAGCTCGGCTGGTGGCTCGGACACCGCTGCAGCATTCACCTGAGGCATTGTTTTCCACTGGGGTGACGGGGTATACACGACCCAATTTTCATCCTTAATCGAAAGCCATGGGGTACAGAGAGATATTTTGGACAAATACGTAAATTCTGTGAGGAATTTCGGAAGTCCATTCTCATACTTCTGGTATTAACGTATAGCCTCACTGGGCATCTTCCTCCAGGGTGCTTTCCAGGGAGAAGAGGTGATCGGTCTCTTCTCGGTCAGGGTAGCAGCACCATGCACCAATGCGCTTCACTACCCCTGGTGGAATCTATGTTAACCCTGCTCACCGGTTGAAGAAATCTCCATGATGGTTAAAGCAGATATCTTGCAACACTCTTCCAACAGGATGGGATGGAGGTTTAGGCTATCTAGAGGCCGTTCACTGACTTCTTGTAGGTAGGCCCTGATTATTGTCCGTACTATATCATTGTTTGTTCTCAGGATAATCGGGTACTTGGGTTGCTCTTGGGGTTCGGGACACACTAGGGCCTCCACATCCATAGGGTGCGATTTGCCTGTATTCAACTGAACTATCTCCAGAAGAACATTCACAATCCCGTCAATGGGGTAGTCCTCATTACTCAGCTCCCTCACTTTCATATGCTCCGCCGGCTGCAAGGGACGGTGGGTAAGGTGTTGGTTATAGAAACCTCAGTACATGATGGTCACTTGGGACCCAGTGTCCAATAACGCTGAGAAGTATATACCATCCATAACGACGCGTATGATAGCGGCTGGTCCTACCCGACTGTAAGCGTCCAATGGTGGGGTTCCATCGTTGGGGCTTTGCTCAGGAGGGTCATCAGAGGGCGGGGAAGTGGTTTTGTTCGATGGAGCAGGGACTTAGGCGGTGTAAACCCCACAAAGCATTACATTAGGGTGGGAATTCTTAATTGGAGGTTTTTTTGTTCTTTCTCTGGGCATTCATAGGAGAAGTGTCCCTTCCGACCACAGCTGTAGCAGATGAGGTCCCTGGGAGCGGTTCGGCTTTTATAGGTAGGTGATAATCTCTCGGCTGGTTTGGACTCACGGCTGATGACTTTGATTGAGAGTTCTCCTCTATACTATAGGGCTCCTTAACCCTTGGAGCAGATGTTCTCTTGGGTTCACCCTTGTCCTTTGGCCTTCTTGGGGTCATGGAAGTGCATCTGGACTTCATGCTTCCTGACATGCCGCATTTTGACCAGGTAGCTGGGTGGCACTGTGGTAGCCGCAGCAGCTCGCATCACCAGGGCTATTGGGTGATGCTAGTGATCCCTTCAATAGTTGCTTGAACCGGTACTGGTCTTTCTGTAGCCAAAATAATTCCCTTGGCAAGGAGTGTCCCCAAGTATAGCTGGAGGTGGCGGACACTTCCTCCTTCTGGCAGAGAACCTTGGACTGGGCCGTGAGCTCTTCCTCGTCGTCTTCGCTCATGTAGGACTGGGTCAGCAGTTCCACCAACTGGCGAGCAGAGACTTCTCCTTCTGTGTCCCGATTGGGCAGCCGGGGGTCAGAGACACTCCACCAGCCTCTGTCGCTTAATGGCTTCAGAACATGACCACTTATCTAGCAATTGGAGAGCATGTTCCCTTCAAGTCTCAAACCCTTCTTCTCCTAGGGCGTTGGCACTATCCCAGAGAAGGCCTTGAGCTTTTTGTAATTCTGAGCCTGAGAGGACATAGTTAGAGCGTCAACTAGTTGGGGTAGAGTTACACCCAAGCCAGAGCCGCCTGTTGATAGGTGACTGTGATAGTCCTTCCTCGGGGTGGGAGTAGATGGTGATTGTGGAATTTTAGTCCTGTGTTGTATCTCTAGCGAGGCACTGGAAGTAAATGCCACCGGGGGTATGGGTGAACTTACTACCGAAGTACTGCTCCTCCACGGGGTGTAAGAGGAACTTAAGAGCTCAGCCCGGTAGGGTACACCAGCGATGGTTCCTGGAGTAGAGGGCATGGGTAGGGTGGCCAGCGCTGGGTATATCACTGGGCAGCCTGTGGCTGGAGCGTCTGGTAAATACAAAGCTTCTGGAGCCCCTTCTTCACATAGGTCATGGTCGGCAACGACTAGAAACCTGGCCCGTCGGTGCGTATTGTCATACTTGCTCCCTAAAACCCATGCTTTGGCTAGACCAGGGAGTTGGCGGAGGTATTGGCAAAGTTCATGCGCGGGGGTAGTGCTGGGAATATCTCCCACTGCAAGCATGTGGTGGGTACTCACGTGCAGTCCAAACACCCAGTCCCGGACCTCTTGTTTAGATGGTACAAACATGGTGTTCGGGTCTCAGTAATTTAACTCACCCCAGGTCTGAGAATTTCAGCAGCGCCTCCAAATGTAGCGCACTTTCCCCCACCCCCTTGGAGGATGTATGGCTACGGTGTATGTGTTGCAATACCTGTGGCTCACAGGAGGTCTGAGCCTCTGCTGCAGGGAGCCTGGTGTGTATACTGCTATAGTGTTCTTCAGCGCCTCCACCTGTAACAGATTCTACTGTGTGGAATTACCCGTTACAAGCTTCACATTAACTCGGGCTGGTGGATGGAAAATCCAGACCACAGTTTACAATGTTTCTAGTTCTCCCTCACCTGCTCTCCTAATTACTAGCACAGGTATTTAGAGCAGAGAGGGTTGCTTTTCACTCTCTCTTCTTAGAGCCTGGGGGCTGGGGGTGTCGCTGCTCCCCTGCATCCAGTTCGGGGAGGACGCCCCCTTCAAGTATCACAGTACCAGAGTATTTGCCTGGACACTTGGGACCGACTTCCCAACACGAACAGATAAAGCAACAAACATTTGTTTGTCTTATCTAGTGACCCTAAATGAGAGGGCATTGTTGTAAGCTGGGGAACCAGGTCAGTTGGCCCAGCAGCAGTTAAAGAGGCTGATTCTGCTGTGTAGTTAGATCCCTGAATGGGATAGGATTTTGTTTATATGATTTGATTTTTGATTCTTGAAATAACAGTGTGGGAAATATATAATGGTGGGGAGAAGCTTGTGGGGAGCGCAGGTATCATCACATGTGGGGAATATATATATATATATATATATATATATATATATATATATATATATATATATATATAGTGTAGCGTGTTTAAACAGATTCAGCAATCAAAAATAATAAATCACGATTGGGGACTCACACTCTCCCAGTGAAAGATAGGCGTGGATACAACAATGTAGACCCAGTCAGTGGATGATAACAGGAATCAGCAGCATATTCCTCGACACTCTGTGCTTAGACATATAACAAAATTGATGCGCCGCTCGTTCATGCCACCAGCCCTGCTCCCGGGGTTGCGTCGCGTCACTTCCGGTCGGTCCGTGACGTCACTTCCGGTTGCGATCGATCGCAATGATGAAATCACCGGGTGGAGGGGGAGAGGATGGATAACGTCTCTAGCTGCTGCAAGTTCAACTCTATGCGTTTCGCTGGCTTAGCAGCTTCGTCAGGAGTTCAATCTGTAGCGTTACACTTCATAATCTATAAATATACCTCCAATAGGTTCTGATTGGATGGTGGGATAATTCACCACTTGCTATTGGTTAAAGTGATCACTGGTGATTGGCTGATGGGCGGGACAACAAATACGTCCTAACTAGCAATGTAATGCAATATACATAAAACAATGTCTTTAATAATCTTAAAATCTTTAAACAAAAATACATATAAATAACATCAAAATTCTAACTTTTACTAACTAATACATACAAAAAATACGAAATTAGTATATATATTGATACAAATTCTCATATAAAAGCTTAATAAATATATCTAAAAGTGTACACATATTTATACACACATATATATATATATATATATATATATATATATATATATATATATATATATATATATATATATATATATATATGAAAAGTTCAGTCCGCGCTCTGGCTCTTTAAACTGGAGGACAGGAGAGTGAACAGAGACAGCCCCAGCGCGCGGGTCTGATCTCTCAGAACTGAGATTACCCTTCATACTTCCTATGTGATGCCCTACTCCTGTGATAGACACCAGAATCGGGGATTATTAAAGAAATTTTATATGTAAGTTACTAATTTTATTATTTGTTGCTAATACAATATCTATCTCTCATCTTGGTGCGCTTTTGTGTTTTTTCTTGTTTTGTATATATATATATACACTCATGTGCACACCACAAAAAAACATTAAAAGGCTGATTCCTGTTATCATCCACTGACTGGAGCTGATTCCTGTTATCATCCACTGACTGGGTCTACATTGTTGTATCCACCGCCTATCTTTGACCGGGAGAGAGTGAGTCCCCAATCGTGATTTATTGTTTTTGATTGCTGAATCTGTTTAAACACGCTACACTATATATATATATATATATTTTTTCCCCCACATGTAATGATACCTGCGCTCCCCACAAGCTTCTCCCCACCATTCTATGACAGGAGGAACTGGATCTCCTCCACAGAGGATCGAGCAGCGAAGTTCACCATCTTTATTTTTTATCACATATGAGCACTTTAAAATAATTGTTGACATTATTATTCACAGTTTATTGTTCCATTATTAGAAGCGCCTCACATTTTTTGTTCTACACTTGGGAAATATATAACACTGATATGAGTAAACCGCTGAATGTTAATAGCTTGCCTACACATGTTAAAGCTGCAGTCCCTTACTTGGATGAAAATAAAGCAGGCAGAAGCCTGAGTTAAGCAACGTAATACTTTGCATGATCCTGTTTTTTGCATAATTAACCCTAGAAGACTGTGTCGGGAAGAACCCAGACAGACGTCAGCGCTACAAAAGAGGGGCGTTTGTCACATATGGTGGAAAATGCGGGTCGACACTAAAAGGTCTGTGGGTTTGCAAATAAATGCGGGAGTTTCAAATGGCCGCCCAGCCGAAGTAAAAGTACAGATGCTATGAGTGAAGTCTGTCCCACTGTGTATAACCAGTTGTGCTTCCAGCATACACAGAGAATGTGCGAAGTGTGGATGCAATAGCACCCTGAACCCAAACAGAAAACCAAAATGTTTTGCTGAAGAAAGTGAAAATTGCAGCTAGCAAGTTGTCCCTGCTGGGTTTCTAAAATGGCCAACGTGAAATGTTTGTTTTGTAATGTACATAACCAAGAAAAACAGTGTCCCTTCAGGCCATACGATGATGATGATGATGACGACGACAACTCGTATGTGGCCCCTGGAAGAGAGCTGTATCCACAGATGAATTTAGTATGCTGGGCCTATCATGAAGTAGGTCACATGGAAGATGTGTGCCCTCAAATTTTCAAAGACAAACAGCTGCAAAAGCAAGCAACGCCCTGTGAGTGCAAGCAAGATGTGGAAGCTGATACCAGTGAGTGTGTGCCCAGAACCACTGATATCTCTGGAGCTAATAAAGCAAAAAGAAAGAAGAAGAAGAAAAAGAAAACTGTTCCTCAAGTCACAGGGGAAGTAACTAAGCCACTTGAACCTGCGCTGTCAGGACATGCGTCAGAAAGGCGCCGAGATGTGCTGCAGACCAGAGTGACGGGCAACATTGTCATGGGAACGGTGGCAAAGGAAATGGAGGAGCAAAGGGATGCTGGATCCTTGATCCAGGATAAAGAGGCTTTAATTTCTGCACTCCGAGCTGCCCGCCGTGATTATGAAGTCCTGTGGCAGGGATTGAAGAAGGAGCAAGAAGCGAACGCAGACTTACAGAGGTGTATACTCCCAGCTTTACAAGAGCACGAGGCTTTGAAGAAAACAGAGTCTCTCTTACGGAGTGAGCTGGAAGAGGTGACAACAAGTCTGGAAAAGGCCAACACCGTAATTGCCACCATGGATGAAAAACAGATTAAGTCTGACAAATTGATTGCTATCCTACTGCTGCGGCCGAGTTTATTCGAGCATTTGCCCGTTCTCGGCCGCAGCAGTTACCTGGCGCGCGCCGGAGGGTGCCGGGCGCGCGCCGAAGCAGCGGAGGAGAGGCCCGCCGATCGCGGCTTCCCCCTCTCCTCTCCGGGTCCGCCGGGTCCCCCGGAACCCCCTGCCGCCGTCCCCCACATCGCGGGACACCAGGGCTCCCTTGGGGAGCCCTGGACGCGCGTGCAGGGGGCGCAGGCACCCGATGACGCGTGACCGTGCATCGGTGACGTGCGGCACGCCGAGGGGATGCCACTTGCAAGCCGGGAAATCTCCCGGCTTGCGGAACTGGCCACACTTCAATAAAGTGTGTCGCCAGTGTAAAACAGAAATACGGGAAGGCTCTACAAGACATTCACACGCTCAGCACAGAGGTGCAACACTCACGCCTGGAGGGCCACGGTCTGAACACAGAGCTGGGAATGTTGAAGCAAACCCATGAGATTGGCCTGAGTGTGTTAGAGTCTGTAAAGCAAGAAAATGAGTCTGAAAATGAAAAATTCAGATTTGACTGACCAAGCAGAAAAAGTGAAGAAACAGTTGACTCAGGAAAAGTTAGAAGTGCAGGAAGCGCTATAGAATGCGCTGATGCAAACCCAGAGCAAGCACCAGGAAGAGGTGAAGACCCTGAGGGAGGACTGGCAGGATCAGATTGAAGAGCTGCAGAAGCAGATGGCTGAGCGCGAGATACAGTTTGCCGAAAGGGAGGAGGTGTCCGTCCGTCAGGTGGTCTGCCTGACATTGAAGTATGAAAGCGAGATGGCCGATATCCACAAGCAGCTGGACCACATGGCAAATGATGGGGCCCGGCTGCTGCTGGAGCTGGACAAGACCCGGGAGGAGCACCTGCAGCTGCAGGTCAAGAATAGAGAAAAGGAAACAGAGTTAAACCTTGCTCTGAAACAGATGACAGACATGGAATCGCGACTCAACTCCAAAGAAGTTGAATTAGCAGCCGCACTGAGTGGAAAAAGAAATACAGAAGGACAGCAACAAAGACGCTACCAGGACATGGGAGAAGGTGCTAGAGTGGTTCAGTCGGGATATCAATCCTACCTCCTAACCAAGCAAGCTGTATGTTCCTATACGCATATCTTCAATGCTGTTGCAATATTATGATTTGCTATAAAGATGAATTTGGAGAAAGAGATTCCAAGGCTAAAAGAGACACGGTCACAAAAAGAGACCAGGGAAAGTAAACTCAATGCCCCCACTGATGACAAAGAGGAAGGAGAAAGAATTGACTTTGATTGTGCTGCTGTTATTCCAGAAACAGATAGGCACCCTCCTGAGAATACTGAGAACATACTCCCTGATCTGGGATTCAAAAATCCAGATCCTAAATTTCATTAACATTGTCCAGATGATTATCAAACTAGTGAACACACCCAGGATACCACAGAAGATGTTTCAGCCAAGTGGGTGGCAGTTCCTGAAAACACAAACTTGATGAAAAATCCTGATGACATTGTCAATATGGACTACGTTTATACAGAGGCAATTAGGTCTCCAAAACCCAAAGGCCTGGTAATAGCCCCAAAAGGGAAATCAAAGATTTCTGATGAGAGGAGACATCTCAGTAAGAAGAGCCTAGAAGGTTCAAAGATTGAAAAGAAAAAGCGACGGTCAACGCTGCGCCTGAATAGTTCGAGATCTCGCCACTCTGGACCACAGTGTGGAGCCAAGGAGAATCCGGTCCGAGTGTCTCGTCAGTGGCTGAAGAAACAGTCCAGTCATTTGCAGGATGCAGCGGGCGTTGAAATGAAGTCAGAGGATGTAATGGACTGTAAGTCAAGAAAAAAAAATGTTTGGGAACGGACCGATTTTTATGTTACACGTGTGGACTATGTCACGGACACTTAACTTTGCAAATAAGCTAGTGTAGTTATGCTATTTTAGGCCTCTAGAATAAGCATTTTGTAAATATTGCAATGTTATTTTTTTTTCTCTTCATTGAAAGTGTAGGTAAAACTACAAATTAATATACAGGGTTGACGGCCCTTAACAAGATTACAAGGCTGTAGTATTTAAAGAAATATGGCCCTTTTTGGTTGGTAAATATATAATGAGGTTCATATTCTAGAGTAGAAAAAAAAACCCAGGGAGGTGATAAACTGTCCGGTTTTGTGAGTATATTTATCATATCCTGGGTTATAGGAATTTGTTGCTAGAAATATATTTTTGAAAATAGTTCCCTAATAGAGGGCATCAAAATATGTTTGCCAAGTATAGCCTCTTATTGCGAAACCTATTGTCCATAATAGCCTGAAAAAAAACAAAAAGTTCATATTCGTGTCATGTGAATGCTTAATATTGTACTGGGGAGTTAGAACAAGTATTTCAGGTAGGACTCTCACCCCTGTGAGGTCCATGGCCGCTCACCCCAGTAGGTGTGAGCTGGGGAAGGGGATATGTGACATAGTCCAAAGATGTTAGACAGCTTTCTGCCCCGTTTTAGGTCAGAAAGTGCAGGAATAGTTAAAAATGATCCGTTCCCAAGCTTCACATTAACTCAGGCTGGTGGATGGAATATCCAGACCACAGTTTACAATGTTTCTAGTTCTCCCTCACCTGCTCTCCTAATCACTAGCACAGGTATTTAGAGCAGAGAGGATTGCTTTTCACTCTCTCTTCTTAGAGGCTGGGGGTGTCGCTGCTCCCCTGCATCCAGTTCGGGGAGGATGCCCCCTTCAAGTACCACAGTACCAGAGGATTTGCCTGGACACTTGGGACCGAGTTCCCACCACGAACAGATAAGACAAACAAATGTTTATTGCTTTATCTAAAAGACTGTAGGCTGTATCTAGTGACCCTAAACGAGAGGGCATTGTTGTAAGCTGGGGAACCAGGTCAGTTGGCCCAGCAGCAGTTAGAGAGGCTGATTCTGCTGTGTAGTTAGATCCCTGAATGGGATAGGATTTTGTTTATATGATTTGGTTTCTGTTTCTTGAAATAACAGTGTGGGAAATACTATAACACTGATATGAGTAAACCGCTGAATGTTAATAGCTGAGTGCCTCTTGCCTACACATGTTACAGCTGCAGTCCCTTACTTGGAAGAAAATAAAGCAGTGGACAGGGTGTAGGGTTGAGACAACCCAAAAGAAATCCTATTTGCACTCCCTTCTACTATAAATGGCTGGGAAGAATTCAATCCCTGGGTAGAAAACCCCATACACCATATTGAGGATATATATAAAAACAGTTTATTTAACACATATGCAAAGACAACTATAAATATTAAAAGAAGCAGGGAGTGGGTGCAGGGAGTGGGTAGAGTAGTATAGTTATATATAGTGTGCTGTGATGAAACAGCTATAATTAATGTATGTATAACCTGTCTGTCGTCTGCAATGGTACTAGCAGTATGTGTTCAATCATGCACGCTGTGTAAGACATATATAACACAGCACTCCAAACACCAGTTAATACTAGTAGTATCATCAATGGTATACAGAGGGTTTAGCATCTATATCCCTTCCTGAGGGACTGTGCCGCACAATGTGCTGACTGGTTGTGGGCTATATTGAAGGTGTAAATCCCATCAGTCATGTATACAGTGTCTGGCAGTTTGTACTTAACCAGGCACGCTGTGTTAACAGTTGAATCACACACACAGCTTGTACAGTACCTAGAGTGCACAGCCAACAGGTTAAACAGGTAAATAGAGGCGCAGCAAAGATACTAATCACCGAAGGGGATATATATTATGTCTCCTGACCGTGTAATTGGATGACAAGCCCCCCCCCCCGGGCAAAAAAAAGGGGCCACAAAGTCCTGACGCATATGTATCCAGCAAAGAGAACTGTGTATCACAAGTGCACCTATAACCAGGACAGTTGGCAGTGTGATCATGCAACAACTGTTGCAAGAAAGGCTCAGCTGTATACGACCTGATAATCGTGGCCTCTATTGCTCCAACACTCCTCCCTGCTCTCCGCTCACTGTTGACGTCGCGAGAGTGACGTCATCACACACCGACGACCGTTTCGCGCAGATGCGCTTTGTCAAGGTGGATAGAGGTAAGTGAACAGCCCCTTCCCATGTGTTTTATGTAGATCAGCCAGTGGGAGTGGCTTTGCAGGAGTGGCCAATTATCACCAAAGGGGGGGGAAGGGGGAAAGAAAGGGGAATCAAACAGATACAATTGGATCGCAACCAGGGACAAAGTTAACCCTTCACGTACCAAATTAATCTGTGTGAGTAGTTAGTGTGTCACAGTCACCTCTCGTATTCTTATTGTGAGGGGTGATACTGAGTATCATATTGATCTCAATAATAAAGTTAACGAAGGCAGACTGCCATGGATATTGATCGAGTTACACAAGGTAAAGGTAGGGATAATCCCCTACTGGTAATGATGTGTAATGGAGGCATGTGAGCCCTGACTATCCTATATTAGCTGTCAGGGTGGATATACTAATAGCCCTCCATAATGTAAGTGTGTAGGACTGTGTGGACCTTAGGTGACCACCTCTAAAGTCAAAACGGTCACAGGGAGTATAAGACCCCCACTGTATACCCTGGATCCCATAGCAACATATTAAACAAGAGAGCTCTTAATTCATCTAGCTGGGTAAACCAAACAGAGATATCTCATGGTTAGTGGTGTGGGGGTTTCAAAGGAAGGGGGTGTATATATATCCCTCATTAAGTCCTTTGGGAAAAAGTGTCTGAAGTGTAAATATCCACCTACACTCACGTTGCACCAGACGTTTATCCCAATCTCCCTTTCGTTGCCCCCACGGTAGGTGTTCAATACCACAAAATGAAAGGTACTGAGGATCACCATTATGTTCGGCGTGGACGTAGCGTGCGACTGGGGTATCCGCTGTGTTCCTGATGGATCCAAGGTGTTCAAGAACCCTCACTTTCAGAGCTCTGTGTGTCTTGCCCACATATCGCACGCCACATCTACAGGTGATAAGGTATATCACTCCGGATGTCAGGCAGTTGATATAATCTTTAATGGTAAATACCATTGTACCTGTTGAGTCTGTAAAATTCTTGGTGGTTTTCATATAGCTGCAGGCCTTGCAGCGGCCACATGGGTAAGAACCCGTGGGGCGCCTGTCACCTAACCATGTTTTTTGTTTGTGTGTGGTGAAGTGGCTATGAACTAATCTGTCCTTTAGGTTTCTCGCCCTCCTACAGGTCATGGTGGGTCTATCCTGCAGCACCTGTCTCAGGTCAGAGTCGTTCGTCAAGATGTGCCAGTGTGTACTTAAAATACCACGTAATTGATCCCATTGGTTGTTATAATCCCCAATAAATCTAATAGTTTTCTCTTGTGTTGCCACTTGCTGTCTATCACCCAGCAATTGTGTGCGTGACGCATCTCTTGCCCTTCTAAAAGCTTTATCGATGGAGTTTTTGGAATAGCCGCGTGCAATGAACCTTTGACCCATATCTACTGCCTGTTTTTTGAACTCCTCTAGTGTGGAGCAGTTCCTGCGCAACCTCAGGTATTGGCCGGTAGGTATGTTCCTGATGATATGCTTTGGATGGTGACTGTCTGCACGTAAAAGACTATTTGTGGCTGTAGTCTTTCTAAATATTGTGGTGCATAATTTGCCATCTGCTTGTTTAGAGACAGTCAAATCTAAAAAGTTTAAATCGGTTTCATTCACCTCCATCGTAAGTCTTAGATTGTGATTATTAGTATTGAGTATGCTCACAAATCGATGTAAAAGTTGTTTGGGACCACTCCATAACAGTATGATGTCATCGATGTAGCGGCCCCACCATTCAACATGTTCTGTGTACTCAGCCAGGGCATCGCTGAAGACCACTGTTTCCTCCCACCAGCCTAGATATAAATTGGCATAGGTGGGAGCACAAGTGGTCCCCATCGCGGTGCCCTGGATTTGGTGATAAATCTTATTATCAAAAAGGAAATAATTCCTAGTTAACACAAAGTCCAATAGTTGGATGATGAAGTCATTGTGGGCGTGACAACTCGTATCACGCTGGACAAGTAAATGCCTCACTGCTCTGAGTCCAACTGGGTGAGAGATGCTGGTATACAGTCCTTCCACATCCAGTCCTACAAGTAGAGTATCCGGACTCATTACTACGTCCTCCAACCTTAATAACACATCTTTTGTATCTCTTAAAAAGGATGGCAGTGTATTCACAAAGGGCCGGAGGACAGTGTCAATGTACATGCTCGCATTGGACGTCAGATTGCCAATTCCTGAGACGATACAGTGGCGACACAGTTTATTACACTGCGGCCAGATCCGCAAGCCGGGAGATTTCCCGGCTTGCTAGTGGCCGCCCCTCGGCGTGCCGCGCGTCATAGACGCGCGGTCACGCGTCTTCGGGAGCCTGTGCCCCCTGCACGCGCGTCCAGGGCTCCCCGAGGGAGCCCTGGTGTCCCGCGATCGCGGGACGGCGGCAGGGGGTTCCGGGGGACCCGGCGGACCCGGCAGCGGTAGGGAGAGCGCCCCGATCGGAGGGCGCTCTTCCGCTGCTTCGGCGCGCGCCCGTCACCCTCGGGCGCGCGCCAGGCTACTGCTGCGGCCAAGAACGGGCAAATGCTCGAATAAACTTGGCCGCAGCAGTAGGTCTCCCTGGGGGTGGCAATCTGTTCTTATGAATTTTGGGTAGGTGGTAGAATGTAGCGACCCGGGGACATTTGATCATAATGAAATCATGTTCCTGTTTTGAGATGACCTTACTATTTATGCCGTCACTCAAGATATTCTGTAGTTGGCTTTTAAACACTTGTGTAGGGTCTTCCGTGAGTATTCTATACATTACATTCGGTTGCAAACTCATCCTTGTTTAGTATGACAACATTCCCCCCCTTTGTCAGAGGGTTTTATCTCTATAAGGGGGTCTTGCTCTAGATCGTATAGAGCAGTGCGTTGCAAATAGGTAAGGTTCTGTCTCTTTGTATTAATGGGTAGTTTCATTATGTCCGCTGTCACCATTTTTACAAAGACATCTACTTGTGTACATGATTCAGACGGAGGGGTAAATGTGGATTTAGTTTTTAGATTAGTAAATGGACCCTCTCCTGGGTGTCTACTACATTCAGCTTCCAAATCTGCCAAAATATCAATGTGTTCTAATTCACTAGTAGTGAGATTTTCCAATGCTGTCCCACGCACGGAGTTTTGTCTCCGCCTTTGGAAAAATTTGTGGAGTAGAAGTTTCCTAGCAAATAAATTAAGGTCTTTAACACAGTCGAAGGCAACTAAATCAATATTCGGGGAGATCGACAAACCCTTTTCTAGTACTTCTAGATGATGTATATTGAGTACTTTAGTAGAAAGGTTAATTATTTGTTTCTTTTCTTCCGTCCCCTGTAGGCCCTCCTTGGTGCTTCCTGTTGTTGGTACCCCCATATTCCTCTGTCTCTTAGAGACAGCTCCCTTCCCTCGCCTTGTCTTCCGCGGTCTGTTTGAATGTAACCCCCCCTTCCTAAAAAAGGCAACTCCTGGGGATGAGGTAACAGACTACCGCCTGGAGCCTGGAAGGGTGGTCCTACTCTATGGGTATCCTGATCAGTGTCGCTAGCAGAGTGCTCCCACTCTGTTGAGGACTCTGAGGGAATGGGGGTAAACTTTTTTTTGCTAGCCTTGATCTTGTATCTGAAGATTTTACCCTCCCTGAAGTCTATTGAGTCTCTCGCAAATTTTTTCTGCTTCCTTGCTTTGATGTCTACTTTAAGTTTGTCAATATTTATTTGCAGTTTTTTCTCCAGACCATGAAACTCTTCCTCCCCTTTCCACGTATCGATGTCTTTACGTAGTTGATCTATAGTGGTGTTTATTTTAGTAAGTTTAATTTTTTCCTGGTCCAGAAGGACTGTCATTAATTCAAACGAGCATTTGAGTAGCACTGCCTCCCAAGACAGACAGGTTATACATACATTAATTATAGCTGTTTCATCACAGCACACTATATATAACTATACTACTCTACCCACTCCCTGCACCCACTCCCTGTTTCTTTTAATATTTATAGTTGTCTTTGCATATGTGTTAAATAAACTGTTTTTATATATATCCTCAATATGGTGTATGGGGTTTTCTACCCAAGGATTGAATTCTTCCCAGCCATTTATAGTAGAAGGGAGTGCAAATAGGATTTCTTTTGGGTTGTCTCAACCCTACACCCTGTCCACTCATACTTACCTCCCGTATGCACCCCTATCTAAATGTACATACTCTTGATAACCTTTTGGTGAGCGACAATACAACCCTTCTCAGTATCTTCCCAAGAAAATAAAGCAGGCAGAAGCCTGAGTTAAGCAACGTAATACTTTGCATGATCCTGTTTTTTGTATAATTAACCCTAGAAGACTGTGTCGGGAAGAACCCAGACAGACGTCAGCGCTACAAAAGAGGGGCGTTTGTCACCATATATATATAAATATATATATATATATATATATATACACAAACAAAAGACTGCGCCTCTGCTATCTAAATGAAATTGTATTAGCGTGTTGTATAAATATATTGTTAATCTATGAGTCACCAATATGATGGGAAATACAACAAATGTTATAGCAACTAAAAATGATGGATCAACAAATATGAGTTTAAATCAAAATCCTCTAAAAATATTTTGATATAAATGAACCAATACGTTGCTAGTGACTATAAATTATATTATAATTAAAAAGTGAAAAAAACATATTGTGACATAGTCCAAAGATGTTAGGCAGCTTTCTGCCCCATTTTAGGTCAAAAAGTGCAGGAATAGTTAAAAATGATCCGTTCCACAGCTTCCCATTAACTCAGGCAGCTGGATGGAAAATCCAGACCACAGATTACAATGGCTCTAGTTCTCCCTCACCTGCTCTTCTAATCACATGCACAGGTATTTAGAGCAGAGAGGTTTTTGCATTTCACTCTCTCTCCTTAGAGCCTGGAGGCTGGGGGTATCGCTGCTCCCCGGAATCCAGTTCGGGGTGGACGGCCCCTCCAAGTATCACAGTACCAGAGGATTTTCCTGGACACTTGGGACCGTGTTCCCACCACGAACAAATAAGACAAAACAAAACAAATGTTTATTGCTGTTGCTAAAAGACTGTGCTGTATCTAGTGACCCTAAATGAGAGGGCATTGTTTTAAGCTGGGGAACCAGGTTAGTTGGCCCAGTTAGTTCGCAGTTAGAGGCTGATTCTGATGTGTAGTTAGTTCCCTGAAAGGGATAGGATTTCTTTATATGATTTGTTTTTTTATGTCTTAAAAGTGACACTGTGTGAAATGCTATGACACTGATATAAGTGAACTGCTGAATGAAAATGTCTGAGTGCCTCTAACCTACACATGTTAAAGCTGCAGTACCTTACTTGGATGAAAATAAAGCAGGCAGAAGCCTGACTTAAGCAATATAATACTTTGCATGATCCTGTTTGTTGTATAATTAACCCTAGAAGACTGTGTCGGGAAGAACCCAGACAGACGTCAGCACTACAAAAGAGGGGCGTTTGTCACATAACATATATATATATATATATATATATGTGGATCTTGATTGTAAAAAACAATAATTAATCAATATAGAGTCCAAAAAAAACATGAATAGATAATCCTGTTGAATAGGAATCAAAAAAGTGGATGATGGCCCTCTATCAGGATACTGGCAGCCCTCTGCAAGGAAACAACGACCTTCCAGTGGATCTAGGAAAAACAAAAAAAAGAGAGCGCCCGATCCTAGT
Organism: Ascaphus truei; assembly: GCF_040206685.1. Classification (NCBI taxonomy): domain Eukaryota; kingdom Metazoa; phylum Chordata; class Amphibia; order Anura; family Ascaphidae; genus Ascaphus; species Ascaphus truei. The sequence goes on from NC_134484.1 coordinate 299,918,590, forward strand.
GCAATATGTAAAATACAATTTAATTTTCCAATAAAAAAATCCAGCAATAAAAACTCACAAACAAAATAATAATATGAGCATGTTATTCCCTGATGAAATCACCCTGAGTGAAGAAACGCGTACGGCGGACTATTGCTAGTTAGAGCTAGTGAGTGGTATTTGCATCAGACCACATTTTATACCCTGGACTCCAAAAAGACTCTAACGCTCTGAAATATTGACGATTTGTCTGTGATCCTGCTCCATTTCTATTTACCCGGAACTCGTCATATGTGCGGTTTGCTTCCGGACGACACCAGGAGAGGTAGCACGCTTTCTTAGCTCCTGCAGGACGGCGGCTCAGAAGTGCCAGGATCGTATGTGGGAGAGAGATGTGCATACAGAACAGCGGAGTTCGGCGTCTGGTGCATGAGTGCATGAGTATAATTCATAACATGCTCATATTATTATTTTGTTTGTGAGTTTTTATTGCTGGATTTTTTATTGGAAATTTAAATTGTATTTTACATATTGCACTAGGATCGGGCGCTCTCTTTTTTTTCGTTTTTCATATATATATATATATATATATATATATATATATATATATATATATATATATATATATATATCAGAAAATAGCCGTGTTAGTCCAGTTGCGATAGTGCAGAATAAATTAGTTCTTCACCACTGATTTATGACAGGGGTGGTGGGTTTAGGCTGTGTTCAATGGGAAATAACTGTATTTTTAGGCTGAGCAAGTGTGGTGGGGGGTAGATATCTACAGAGGAGTATTTGAGACCAGATACTGGATATTTCAATGTTTCTTACCAGCGACCTCTCTGGGGAAAATCTATGTCATGTGGTGAAGTATAGATTTTCTTTTATGTTTATCATTTTGCCACATATATATATATATATATATATATATATATATATATATATATATATATATATATATATATAAGAAAAGTGTCCCACTGAAAGCACTCAAGCAACAATAATAATGAAAAAAATGTTTATTAATGGACATGGAAACACTAAACAGATATAGATATTAAACAATCCCCAAAGGTTCACAACAACTGTGGAAATATATAAGTATCAGGATAATCCTAAATTCCTAGGTAAATGTAGAAAAAACAGGATCTTACTACTCAGGTGAAAAAAGGGAAATAACCTCCTGAGACATTGAAAGACCGGCCGGTCAAAATATTATTACAACAGCTGTGTGCTGTGAACTATTAACTGCTACTATAATAATTACCAAAAACAGTATCACCCACGTCACCAAACAAATAAGTAAATAACATAAGATCACCACCAATGAAATAAGGAAGTCATTATATATACTTGCAGATAATCATGAGTGTAATGTCCTTGTTAGGAGTCCTAGGGTTGTAAGAGAGGCAAAAAGTATTGTATAATGTTTGCAGAAAGAGTTCACAGCCGACGAAAGGGATCCAAGGGGAGTACAAACAAAGACATATATACATATATATACATATATATTGTGACAAACGCCCCTCTTTTGTAGCGCTGACGTCTGTCTGGGTTCTTCCCGACACAGTCTTCTAGGGTTATTTATATAAAAACAGGATCATGCAAAGTATTATGCTGCTTAACTCAGGCTTCTGCCTGCTTTATTTTCATCCAAGTAAGGGACTACAGCTTTAACATGTGTAGGCAAGAGGCACTCAGATATTTACATTCAGCGGTTTACTCATATCAGTGTTATCAGTTCAAGTAACAAGAAACCAAATTATATAAACAAAATCCTATCCCTTTCAGGGATCTAACTACACATCATAATCAGCCTCTAACTGCTGCTGGGCCAACTAACCTGGTTCCCCAGTTTAAAACAATGCCCTCTTATTTAGGGTCACCAGATAAAGCATACAGTCTATTAGATACGGCAGTAAACATGTGTTTGTCTTATCTGTTCGTGGTGGGAACTCGGTCCCAAGTGTCCAGGCAAATCCTCTGGTACTGTGATACTTGAAGGGGCCGTCCACCCCGAACTGGATGCAGGGGAGCAGCGACCCCCCCAGCCCCCAGGCTCTAAGGAGGAGAAATGCAAACCTCTCTGCTCTAAATACCTGTGCTAGTGATTAGGAGAGCAGGTGAGGGAGAACTAGACCCATTGTAATCTGTGGTCTGGATTTTCCATCCACCAGCCTGAGTTAATGTGAAGCTGTGGAATGGATCATTTTTAACTATTCCTGCACTTTCTGACCTAAAACGGGGCAGAAAGCTGCCTAACATCTTTGGACTATGTCACATATCCCCCTCCCCAGCTCGCACCTACTGGGGTGAGCGGCCATGGACCTCACTGGGGTGAGCGTCCTACCTGAAATACTTGAGCTAACACCCCAGTACAATATTAAGCATTCACGACATGAATATTAACTTTTTTTCACGGCAATTATGGACAATAGTTTTCGTCATAAGAGACTATACTTGGCAAACATATTTTGTTGCTCTCTATTAGGGAACTATTTTTCTTATAACCCAGGATATGCTAAATATCCTCACAAAACAGACAGTTTCTATTACCTCCCTGGGTTTTTCTTCTCTAGAATATGAACCTCATTATATATTTACCAACCGAAAAGGGCATTTTTTTTTCTATATTGTAAGCTACCAATATATATATATATTTTTTAAACTACAGCCTTGTAATCTTAAGGGCCACCAACCCTGTATATTAATTTGTAGTTTTACCTACATTTTCAATGAAAAGAAAAAATAACATTGCAATATTTCAAAATGCTTATTCTAGAGGCCTAATATAGCATAACTACACTAGCTTATTTGCAAAGTTAAGTGACATAGTCCACACGGATAACATAAAAATCGGTCCGTTCCCAAACATTTTCTTTTTTCCAGTCCATTACATCCTCTGACTTCATTTCAACACCCGCTACATCCTGCGAATGACTGGACTGTTTCTTCAGCCACTGACGAGACACTCGGACCGGATTCTCGTTGTCTCCACACTGTGGTCCAGAGTGGTGAGATCTGGTACTATTCAGGTGCAGCGTTAACCGTCGCTTTTTCTTTTCAATCTTTGAACCTTCTAGGCTCTTCTTACTGAGATGTGTCCTCTCATCAGAAATCTTTGATTTCCCTTTTGGGGCCATTACCAGGCCTTTGGGTTTTGGAGACCTAATTGCCTCTGTATAAACTTAGTCCATATTAACAATGTCATCAGGATTTTTCATCAAGTTTGTATTTTCAGGAACTGCCACCCACTTGGCTAAAACATCTTCTGTGGTGACCTGGGTGTGTTCACTAGTTTGATAATCATCTGGACAACATACATGAAATTGAGGATTTGGATTTTTGAATCCCAGATCAGGGAGTATATTCTCAGTATTCTCAGGAGGGTTTCTATCTGTTTCTGGAATAACAGCAGCACAATCAAAGTTAATTCTTTCTCCTTCCTCTTTGTCATCAGTGAGGGCATTGAGTTTACTTTCCCTGGTCTCCTTTTGTGACCATGTCTCTTTTAGCCTTGGAATCTCTTTCTCCAACTTCATCTTTATAGCAAATCGTAACATTGCAACAGCATTGAAGATACACGTATAGGAACGTACAGCTTGCTTGGTTAGGAGGTAGGATTGATAGCCCGACTGAACCACTCTAGCAGCTTCTCCCATGTCCTGGTAGCATCTTTGTTGCTGTCCTTCTGTATTTCTTTTTCCACTCAGTGCGGCTGCTAATTCAACTTCTTTGGAGTTGAGTCGCGATTCCATGTCTGTCATCTGTTTCAGAGCAAGGTTTAACTCTGTTTCCTTTTCTCTATTCTTGACCTGCAGCTGCAGGTTCTCCTCTCGGGTCTTGTCCAGCTCCAGCTGCAGCCGGGCCCCCTCATTTGCCGTGTGGTCCAGCTGCTTGTGGATATCGGCCATCTCGCTTTCATTTCGCAATGTCAGGCAGACCACCTGACGGACGGACACCTCCGCCCTTTCGGCGCACTGTATCTCACGCTCAGCCATCTGCTTCTGTAGCTCTTCTTGCATTTCTAACTTTTCCTGGATCAGTTGCTTCTCCACTTTTCCTGCTTGGTGAAGCTCCTTATCACCTTCACTGATCTGGTCAGTCAAGTCTGAATTTTTCTGTGTCAGAATTACATTCTCTCTCTTTACAGTCTCTAAATTACTCAGGGCATTCAGACACGTTTCTTTCAATATTCCCAGCTCTGTGTTCAGACCGTGGCCCTCCTGGCGTAAGTGTTGCTGAGCGCGTGAACCTCTTGTAGAGCCTTCACGTATTTCTGTTTTAGGATAGCAATTAATTTGTCAGACTTAATCTGTTTTTCATCCATGGTAGCAATTACGGTGTTGGCCTTTTCCAGACTAGTCATCACCTCTTCCAGCTCACTCCGTAAGAGAGACTCTGTTTTCTTCAAAGCCTCGTACTCTTGTTGTCACGCTGCGCTCACCACAAACAGGACGGAAGACCGCGGGGCTGAGGTGGGGATTGATAGGCACTGACCCACAACCACGCAGTCCTGTCCGGAATGCGTAGTCCTAGTCGTACCGCGTCGTAGGGTTGGAGAGGTCAGGGTAGTCAGGGTACTTGCCGTGTTCCAGGGTTGGAGAGTCCGGGTAGGTAGAGTTTCGTAGCCAAGGTCCTGGGTAATAGAAGGTAGAGTAGTCGAGTAACGAAGCCGGGGTCAAAGTGCTGGAGAGTGTAGAAATCCAAGTAACAGGCAGGGTCAAACAGGTCAGACAAAGTTCAAGACAAAACTAGACAGCAGCGGTGAGCACAATGCATAAACAGGAGTTTATGCTCAGCAATGAAGGACAGGCAGAAGCAGGTATATATGTGGGAAGGGTCCAATTACCTTGCAGGGGTGTGTACAGGTCCACCAATGGTGTCAGAGAGACACTGATCAAAAACAGCTTGCAATTAGGCTTTCCTGATGCTAGGTCTGGTTGCCGGGCAACCCGCGCGCGTGCGCGATGCGCGTCGTGACGTGATGACGTCATGCGGTTTACTCAGCAAGTCTCCGCCTGTGGGAGGCTCCAGCAGCTCCCTCACGTTCTCCTGCTTCCTGGTTGCCGAGCAACCCTTGCGCGTGCGCGATGCGTCTCGCGGAGCTCCGCCATCACGCCGCTGCGCCTGCACTGCCCTGGCAGTGCGTGGGCGCATGACTCTGCCCCGTGGTGCTTCCCTGAGTCGGTCTCCGCGCGGATCAGAGGCAAGTGTGACAGTATCCCCCCCTTGAGGGGAGACCTCCGGGCGAACCAGAGATGGTTTCTCAGGATGCCTACGGTGGAAGGCAGAGATGAGGCGGTTGGCATGTACCTGATGATGAGGAATCCACTCTCTCTCCTCTGGGCCATAGCCTCTCCAGTGTACAAGATATTGTAATCCTCCTCTGGATATTCTGGAGTTGAGAATGGTCTGAACCTCGTATTCTTGTTGGCCCTCTACCAGTATGGTTTGCGGAGGTTTAGATTGTCCTTTGGAGGATGAGTCTTGATGATAAGGTTTGAGAAGGGATGAGTGAAATACAGAAGGAATCCTCATATTTTTTGGCAGTTCAAGCCGATAGGCTACTGGGTTGATCCTTTTGGTGATGCGGAAAGGGCCGATAAAACGTGGTGCCAGTTTGGGTGAAGCTACCTTTAGCTGAATGTTTTTGGTAGATAACCAAACCCTTTGTCCTACAGAGTACCCTGGGACCTCTCTTCGGTGACGATCCGCTTGTCTCTTGTGTAATATACCAGCGTGCTGTAGATTCCGATGGATCTTCTGCCATAGGTCTTGTAAGTGGCGAATCCTGTCCTCTGCGGCCGGGACTCCAGACTTGGAGATGAGGGAAGGAAGTGCCGACGGATGGAAGCCATAGTTGACCATAAATGGTGACTGTCGGGATGATTCGTTCTGTAGATTATTGTGGGAGAATTCTGCCCATGGGAGAAGTTCCGCCCAGTCGTCCTGAGTGTCAGCGATAAAGCACCTCAAAAACTGTTCCAGAGACTGAATGGTGCGTTCCGTCTGTCCATTGGTCTGGGGGTGATATCCTGATGAAAAGTGTAGGGTAACGTCCAGATTTTTTACAAAACGCCCTCCAGAACCGGGAGATGAACTGGGATCCTCTATCGGACACTATGACCTGAGGGGACCCATGTAACCTGAAGATCTCCCTGATGAAAACTTCGGATAACATTGGTGCAGTGGGTAAACCCTTCATAGGGATGAAGTGTGCCTGTTTGGAAAATCTGTCCACCACCACAAGTATTGTGTCCATGCCTCTAGATTTGGGCAACTCAACGATGAAGTCCATCGATATATGTGTCCATGGACGTACTGGGATGGGTAGTGGTTGAAGGAGACCTGCTGGTCTGTTGTGTGGCGTCTTGCTTCGAGCACAAGTAGCGCACGTAGCTACGAAGGCTTGTATGTCTCTCCGCATGTAGGGCCACCAGAATGTGCGTTCGATGAACTCAGTAGTTCTTTTGGTGCCAGGATGGCCTGCAGTCTTGGATGAATGTCCCCACTCCATGACTCTCCTCTGGAATTTACGGGGAGTGAACAACCGGTCCTCTGGAACGTTGAGTCCTGCCGGGATGTTGTTCTGAGCCTTAGTAATGTCCGTTAAGGCACTAAAAGTATTTGCAGCCAAAATACAAGTGGAAGGGAGAATGGTCTCCTGTTGATCCACCTTGTTATCCTCTACCAGGAACTGTCGTGACAAGGCGTCGGCTTTAATGTTTTTTGAACCAGGGATGTAGGAAATGAGGAAGTTAAAGCGAGTAAAGAATAAGGACCATCTTGCCTGGCGAGATCCTAGTCGCCGTGCTCCCTCAATGTACAGAAGATTCTTATGGTCCGTAAGTATCGTGACTGGCGACTCTGTGCCTTCCAGTAAGTGCCTCCACTCTTCCAAAGCCAGCTTGATAGCGAGGAGCTCCCGGTTACCTACATCGTAATTCCTTTGGGCGGAGGAAAATTTCTTTGAAAAATATGCACAAGGATGAAGTGGAGCTTGAGGATTCTTTCTCTGTGAAAGTATAGCACCTGCTCCTACATCGGAGGCGTCGACCTCCAAAAAAAAAGGTAATTAAGGATCTGGATGGGTTAAGATGGGTGCTGAGGCGAATGCCGTCTTTATTCTCTCGAAAGCCTGGAGGGCCTTCTCAGTCCACTTTGTAGGATCAGCTCCCTTCTGTGTGAGTGCCGTGATGGGTGCTACTACCGATGAGAATCCCTGAATGAACCTCCGGTAGTAGTTAGCGAAACCGAGGAACCTTTGGATGGCCTTGAGGGAGAGGGGACAGGGCCATTCGAGTACCGCCTTGACCTTGGTAGGATCCATAGCAAGACCGGTATCCGATATGATGTAGCCGAGAAAAGAGGTGGATGTTTGATGGAAATGGCATTTCTCGAGCTTGGCATACAAATGGTTCTCTCTTAAACGCTGCAGGACTTGTTTGACATGCATCATATGTTCCGGCATGGATCTGGAAAAAATTAATATATCGTCCAGGTATACTATAACATGGTGGTCCAGAAGGTCTCTGAAAATGTCGTTGACAAAGTCTTGGAAGACCGCAGGAGCATTACACAATCCAAATGGCATGACCAGGTACTCGTAATGCCCGTCGCGAGTATTGAATGCTGTCTTCCATTCGTCTCCTTCTCTGATTCTAACCAGATTATCGGCTCCTCTGAGGTCCAGTTTGGTGAAGATCCTGGCTCCCTGGAGTTTGTCGAACAATTCGGCTATCAACGGAAGGGGGTAGCGGTTTTTTATGGTGAGTTTGTTGAGGCCCCGGTAATCAATGCAGGGTCTGAGGGTTCCGTCCTTTTTTTTGACGAAAAAAAATCCTGCCCCCGCAGGTGATGAAGATTTCTTAATGAACCCCCTCTGGAGATTCTCCTGAATATATGTTCTCATGGCCTGGGTCTCAGGAATAGATAGTGGGTATGACCCTCCTCTGGGAGGTATGGCCCCGGGTAGAAGATCGATAGGACAGTCGTACGTCCGATGTGGCGGAAGTACCTCTGCTTGACGTTTGTCAAAGACATCGCGGAAATCTTCGTATATGCCCGGCAGCCGTACCCTGTCAGGATCCGTGACCTCCATTCCTGCCACTGCCTTTGGAGCAGACATGCAATGTTCCAAGCAAAAAGAACTCCAACGAAGTGGTGTGGCCTCTGTCCAGTCAATGACAGGATTGTGGATCCGGAGCCACGGAAGTCCCAGAATGATGTTCGAGGAGGGGGTGTGAATGACATCAAAGGTTATAGTCTCGGAGTGAAAGTCGCTAGTCATGATGTTAAGGGGTATGGTTTGTAAGGAAATGATCGCGGGCTGCAAGGGTCGTCCGTCAATGGCTTCAAGACCTACCGGTCGATCTTTGGGTACCAACGGTATTTTATTCTTGAAGGCGAACTTTTGGTCCACGAAGTTTCCTCCTGACCCCGAGTCCAGAAAGGCCTGTGTCTGTACTGTGAAGGTCTCACCGGATATGGAGATAGGTAGATAAAACCTCGTAGAGGGTTGAGGAGGGGGAAGAGTTGCAGTACCCAGCGTGATCCTCCTTATACTCACTGGGCTTTGGCGTTTCCCGGCTTCAGTGGACAGTTGAATACGAGGTGGCCGTTATTGCCACAGTAGAGGCATAGTCCCGCTCGTCTTCTTCGTTGCCTCTCGATAGGCGAAAGGCTAGTCCCTCCCAGCTGCATGGGTTCATCTAGGGCAGGAGTTGTGGAGAGTAGAGGCCCTATGGTAGACAAAGAAGACGATTGTATACCTCGGGGGTGTTTGTTTCTCTCCATCCTTCTCTCTTGGAGGCGCTGGTCCATCCGGATGCACAGGTCTATCAGGTTCTCAAGTCCAGCGGGACGATCCAGAGCTGCTAATTCATCCTTCAACCGTTCGGACAGGCCCTGCCAGAAGACTGCAGATAGAGCCACATCATTCCAGCCGGTCTCGGCCGCCACCGTCCGGAAGTCCAGAGCATAACGAGCCACAGTACGGTCTCCCTGAGAAATATTAAGCAGAGTGGATGCAGCCGTAACCTTACGCCCTGGGGTGTCAAACACCTTTCTAAATTCGGTGATGAAGAGAGTAAGGTCAGAGGTCAAATCTGGGCGTTGCTCCCAGATAGGAGAAGCCCATGCCAGGGCGGCGTCAGTCAGCAGGGAGATTATGTATGCGACCTTAGTACGAGAAACCGGAAAGCGAGAGGGCATTAGTTCAAACTGTATGAAACACTGGTTCAGAAACCCCCGACAACCGCTGGGATCCCCTGCATAACGGTTGGGCGCAGGTAGTCGTGGTTCGGAGGTAGGTGTGATAAGTGCAGGAGTGGCTGCGAGTGGAACGGGGTTGGTGGTAGATACTGTTAGACGTCTAACTTGTTCAGTCAGGGTATCCACGTCTTGTTTAAGTTGGGAAACTAGTTGTTCTTTTAGTGTAAATGAGCCGGTAAGTTGCCGGAAGCATTCCTCATGGGTGTCTAAGCGTCGGGCCACCTCAGCGGCGTCCATGTTTGTTGGGCTGAGCATATTGTCACGCTGCGCTCACCACAAACAGGACGGAAGACCGCGGGGCTGAGGTGGGGATTGATAGGCACCGACCCACAACCACGCAGTCCTGTCCGGAATGCGTAGTCCTAGTCGTACCGCGTCGTAGGGTTGGAGAGGTCAGGGTAGTCAGGGTACTTGCCGTGTTCCAGGGTTGGAGAGTCCGGGTAGGTAGAGTTTCGTAGCCAAGGTCCTGGGTAATAGAAGGTAGAGTAGTCGAGTAACGAAGCCGGGGTCAAAGTGCTGGAGAGTGTAGAAATCCAAGTAACAGGCAGGGTCAAACAGGTCAGACAAAGTTCAAGACAAAACTAGACAGCAGCGGTGAGCACAATGCATAAACAGGAGTTTATGCTCAGCAATGAAGGACAGGCAGAAGCAGGTATATATGTGGGAAGGGTCCAATTACCTTGCAGGGGTGTGTACAGGTCCACCAATGGTGTCAGAGAGACACTGATCAAAAACAGCTTGCAATTAGGCTTTCCTGATGCTAGGTCTGGTTGCCGGGCAACCCGCGCGCGTGCGCGATGCGCGTCGCGACGTGATGACGTCATGCGGTTTACTCAGCAAGTCTCCGCCTGTGGGAGGCTCCAGCAGCTCCCTCACGTTCTCCTGCTTCCTGGTTGCCGAGCAACCCTTGCGCGTGCGCGATGCGTCTCGCGGAGCTCCGCCATCACGCCGCTGCGCCTGCACTGCCCTGGCAGTGCGTGGGCGCATGACTCTGCCCCGTGGTGCTTCCCTGAGTCGGTCTCCGCGCGGATCAGAGGCAAGTGTGACACTTGTATAGCTGGGAGTATACACCTCTGTAACTCGGCGTTCGCTTCTCGCTCCTTCATCAATCCCTGCAACAGGGCTTCATAATCATGGCGGGCAGCTTGGAGGGCAGAAACCAAAGCCTCTTTATCCTGGATCAAGGATTCAGCTTCCCTTTGCTCCTCCTTTTCCTTTGCCACTGTTCCCGTGAAAATTCTGCGGTCGATCCGGTCTGCAGCACATCTCGGCGCCTTTCTGACGCATGTCCTGACAGCGCAGGTTCAAGTGACTTGGTCACTTCCCCTGTAACTTGAGGAACAGTTTTCTTTTACTTCTTCTTTATCTTTGCTTTATTAGCTCCAGAAATATCAGTGGTACTGGGCACACACTCACTGGTAGCTTCCACATTTTGCTTGCACTCACAGGGTGTTGCTTGCTTTTGCAGATGTTTGTCTCTGAGAATTTTGGGGCATACATCTTCCATGTGACCTACTTTATGACACGCCCAGCATACTAAATTCATCTGTAGGTACGGCTCTCTTCCAGGGGCCACATACGAATCGTCGTCATCATCATCGTATGGCCTGAAGGGACACTGTTTTTCATGATTATGTACATTACAAAACAAACATTTCACGTCTGCCATTTTAGAAACCCGGCAGGGACAATTTGCTAGCTGCAATTTCACTCACTTCAGCAACTTACATACAGCACTTGCTAGCTGCAAATTCACTCACTTCAGCAAAAGGCATAAGCTTTACAAACAGCACTTGCTAGATGCAATTTTCACTTTCTTCAGAATTTTAGACAGTTAGAAAGTGTATGAGCTAGAGATATACAAATAACAAAATATATATATACATAATATCTCCATCATCAAGATTCTGGGACTTCATTCATCTTGTCAGGTCTAAATATCTGATAGTGCGCCAATGAATATCTGTTTTGTCCATTGTCTGTTTTTTTGTTATTTATATATCTCTTGCTAGTGTATGAGCTAGCTAGGTTCCTGAGGAGTAGGGCCTAGTTAGCTATAGGTGGAGCAGTGCCTCTCACCCTGCCTAGGGGGTGAGGGAAGAGCTAGCCCCACCCTGAGCACCCGTAGCTTGGGGTGGTGGCAGGGACACAGAGAGTACCCAGAGACCATCCTGAGGGTGTGCAGCCTGGTGGGAGAGACGACCTTGTACCTGATTGATAGCGTGTTGCTGTGGTTGCTGCTACACTGTGCTGCTGTGTGCTGTGATAATAAAGAGAGCTGCTGCTACTTTTATAAAGACTGACTGAGATTGGAATCTCTCATCCCTGTGTGGGAAGTTCTCTGTAAGGGTTCCACCCCATATCCCTGGGGCTTCACAGAAATGGAGGCGTTGCACCACTGAGAAAGGATGAAGGTATGAACCCCAGTAACCTGTTCCTGTCCTCCCCCACACCATCGCGGGAGGCTCAGGCCCTCCTTTTGCCAGCAGGTATGCGAACAAAGGAACATAGGGCACAACGGATTTAGCATATCCAAACTCATTTATTGAGCCAACACAACGTTTCGACCATGATGGTCTTTATCAAGTGACAATGCCATTGCATTGATTGCGGGCTTTCGTTCTAACACTGGAGCACCGGTAACTGTATCAATTTTTTCTATTTTGAGGTGTGCAGCATTTCTCTCTATTGTCTGGGCCAGCAGGTATGCACCACACCAAGACACGTAGCCAGACCTTAGTACACCTCAGGGGGTCCGATCTGTGACCGGGGGGGGTCTGAGGGATATATATATATATATATATATATATGCTCCCAATAGTACACCCAATAGGTTTGACCTGTTCGTGGATTTGAATAGATACATCCGCAAGTTAACCTTGATGCGACATTTCACCCAAAAAGGAGATGACAACCTGGAATTTAAATTCAATATACAAGAAAAAGAATGTATAAATGCACTGACTTCTTTCTTGGTGGAATCAGACCAAGTAAGTAACACACAATATGTTAGTGTCACAGATAGATTAATGGGTCCATCCTTAAAAAGATCTTTACTTGATAATCAGGATCTAGCTAACAATTCACTTTTGGATATTACAATACATGAGGAAGATCCAAATACACTGTTAGATTCCTATCCATGCCCAATTGACATAGATCAGGGTACTTCACTGAGATGTAACTCATCACCATTTGTCCCCAAATCAACATACTTCCCTTATCAATCAAAGGGCAACTTAATTGAAACATTCTATACAGTAGTCCTGAGGGACTTCGAACAGTTGTGTCTTAACAATGTGGAACTGAAATACAATAATCTCACAAAAGAAGAAAACATAGTATTACAAAATATAAAAAACAATAGTGATTTAATTGTTCGCCAAGCAGACAAGGGGGGGGGGGCGATTGTCCTACAGGATCGGGCAGATTATCTCTGTGAGGCCCATCGCCCCCTCCTTGACACCACATCATATCAGACTCTTATTGAGGACCCCTCAGAGGGTTATCAGATGGAATTCCGGATCTTCTCCGGGGAGCATTCACTGAAGGGATTATTTCTAAATTAGAACACAAGTTTTTATATATTAAACACCCTAGAACCCCCATTTTCTATCACATTCCCAAACTGCACAAAGATATAGAAAAACCACCAGGGAGGCCTATTGTGTCAGGGATTGGCTCGATGTCATCCAACGTGTCCCAATATGTGGATTATTATTTACAGCCTCATGTTATTAAATTGCGTTCATACATACGGGACACGTTGCATGTCATTGACTCCATCTCTGACATCAAGTGGAAGGATACCTATCACTGGGCTACATGTGATGTATCTTCACTTTACACTTGTATTGAGCACTTAAAGGGTATCCAGGCAATTAGTCACTTCTTAGAGTTAGATCCCAATTTGCACTCTTCACACAGGTTGTTTTTATTAGCATGTATTAAATTTATGTTGAATCACAATTATTTTCTATTTGGTAACACATATTATTTGCAAATCTGTGGAACGGCCATGGGGGCCAAATTTGCTCCCAGCTATGCTAACCTCTATATGGGACTGTGGGAGAGTACCCATGTGTGGGGGAACGCTGCGCTGGGGGCGGGTTTGGTCTACTATGGCCGTTTCATAGATGATATCCTTATTATTTGGGATGGTGAGAGGGGATCCCTGGAGGAGATCTTGGAATCCTTCAATGATAACAATATGGGGTTGAAATTTATATACAATATACACCCAGATACCATAGTATTTTTGGATTTAGAGCTATTTGTGGGTCCTCAAGGTGTTATTCATACAAAAACACATTTCAAAACTGTGGCTGCGAACAGCTACCTACAATACGGTAGCAATCATTGCAAAAAATGGTTAGACAATGTGCCAAAAAGTCAGTTCTACAGATTAAGACGCAACTGTTCAATGGACATAGATTTTTATACCCAGGGTACAGATCTTTCATTGAAGTTCCAGGAAAAAGGCTATGATATGGCAGTTGTCAACAAATCATTTTCAGATGCCAGTTTACTGGATCGTTCATCTTTGTTGGAGAAATCCAAAAGAAAAACAATATTAAAAAATAAGGCTATATCTAAAGGTTCTGTACCTAAGTTTATTACACAGTTTAATCAGTCTGCCAAACAAATTAAAAAAGTAATTAATGATCATTGGAACATTTTGGTCAGCGATCCAGAAATTGGTCACCTTTTGCCAAAACATGCTCCTGTGATCTTTAGGAAAGCAAGGAGTATTAAAACAATAATTGCTCCGAGCAAATTAAAAACATCAAAGTTAGTTAACAATTCAAGAGTGGATGGTTCTGTTCCCATCAGGGTAAAGGGAAACTTTGGATGTGGGAGAAGCAGATGCTTAACGTGCAAACATTTGATAAAAACCAATAAATTTAAGTCTTATTCTAATGGGACATCACATGATATAGCAGAATATATTAACTGCCTTAGTGAATTTGTCATCTATCTTATATCATGTGAGTGCGGTCTACAATATGTAGGCCGCACATCAAGAGCCCTAAGCACGAGGTTTCTAGAGCATCGAAGAAACATAATCAATGGGTGCCAAACACATAACCTCTCCCGCCATTATTGCAATGAACATTCAAAAGATCCTAGGTCACTACGAGTCATGGACATTGAATATATTCCCCCTACATTTATGGGTGGTGATCGTTTCAAGAGATTGTGTATGAGGGAGACCTATTGGATGTATATTTTGGATACTTTGCACCCAAGGGGACATAATGACCATATAGACATTAGCACTATAGTGTGATCACTCATGGTGGGTGATCCTTCGGAGGTCTGGTTTGAGTGCCTTATAGAACTCCCTCTGAACTATGGTGACATGTCAGGTCTTTAAATATTTCTTCCCGCACAAACTTTTTGAAACGATTGTATAAATAACCCTATTATAGGTACATATTCCTATAATGCATCGGATTGTGGATGTGTCTGTTGGAGTCCTGAACAGGTCTCATTCTATCACATTTAGCTTTGCATCATATACACATCAATACAAGTAGAGTCATAATCATTTATACATTTAATTATTTAATTTAATACTACATACATACACATATCCATATATATCTTTATCACATTCATTCATTACATCATTTTATTCCTTTAATATCATCATTACACCATCACATACATATACACTAGATCTATTTCTATATACACCACACAAGCACACTTATTTTCATCAGGCAATTACACAGGTACTGCGGTCATTTCTGAGGATTCTTCTGTCCTTGGTTAACAACTACCTTTTCTCCACCTCTGACTCCAATTGTAATCTAAGATACAAATCTATCACTGATGGATTACCAACAGGTAATATATGATACCCTAAAACCTGGTTTCAATATATTGTGTAGCAAATTGTTTGCTGACCATAGATGAAGGGGGTTAATTGGGTAGGTAGTATTTAGTGTCATCAGTACTCTCCAATTCTTGAGATTTCTCAACTAAATTTTGTATTATATTGCTAATCATGTTTTGTAAAAATAATGTCAATAGATAATGGTTGATCTAATCTAGATAGTAAAAAACTTTCCATTTTAATTTACAAACATAACTTTGTATAGTATCACATGTTGATCCAATAAATTATTTAATTTCCTCTAATTACTGAACAAATAGGTACATCAATTGAAACGTAATTACAATACATTTATATCCCCTTTTTTATTACCATATGTGTTTTCCAAAATTCTCTAAAAATACAGTGTGGTCCTCATAACTTGTCCATTGCGATCAGTTTAGTACCAGAAATTGAATCAATGGACTAGTTTAAAGTGTGTCATTAATGTCCTAATTGTTTTATTATTTTTAATTGTATATGCAAATGAACCTTGTTATAAATACTGTGGGGTTACAACCAATGGGTATCCCCTGAACAAGTCATCATAGATGACGAAACGCGTAGGGCGTGGCTAAAGCAGAGGAGGCACTATTCCCACTGAGAGCTACATTGCGGATTGAGAGGAACGCAGATTTTGAGAGGCTCAGCCGAACAGAACAGTGGATACATCTTTGGTTCCCTTGGTGGTGCAGCAGCCAGAAGCAGGCAAGCGAGGGCTCGGTTTCCTGGAGGGACTTCCGTTTTGCGGGACACCAGACCGGGTGAACGTCACTTCTGGTAGAAGGAGACCGCGCATCAGAGGACACCATTGCTGGCCCGGACGCTACCACTGGCTTATGAGGGCCTATCTCATAACTGCATTTTAATACCGTTACACTTGTGAGTGGGCATTTGTCTGTTTTTAATGTTCCATAAAACTATTGTTATACTTTAATGCACTAGGTGTGCGCCTGTTTTTTTCTCTTTTCTTTCATATATATATATATATATATATTTATATATATATATATATATATATACACACAGTGTTCGGCAAACCCAGTCGCCCACTCACACCTGGTGAGTGGAAATTGGCTCGTGGCCAGTAGATTTCCCCTGCTCTGCAAAAAAAAATCCCCAGCACAACTCCAAGTACACTCCATGGCACCTCTCTTTCACAGTCACCAGACTTGTTTTCAACTCGTAAGGAGTTTTTCTCAACGCCAAAGTTACACCTTTTGGTACTCAGATGGTCCTGCAGCATTTGCTCTGCTGGAGTGTGCTGCTCCAGGGAGTCATCTTCTTTTTGCAGTATTTTTTCTGCATTCAGCAGTGCTTCCCGCACTTTTATTTTTTCCTGGATCAATTGCTTCTTTACATTTTCTACTTGGTGTAGCATCTTATCACTTTGTGACCTGGTCAGCCAAGTCTGAATTTTTCTGTCTCAGAATTGTCTTTGCTTTTCTTATACAGGTAGTCTCTAAACGAATCATGATCTCTCCCTCAGCATCCTTAAATTCACAGACCTCTGTGCTGAGAGCGTGGACTTCATGACGTGAGAGTTCCAGCTCTGTGCTGGGGATGTGTATCTCTTTCTGGGAGACTTTGCGCTCTTTATGCAGCCTTATTTCTGCACTCTCCGGTGCTCCCTGCACGCCAGAATTCTCCTGTGTAAATTCTCTCTTTACTTTACCAAGCATTGCTTTGAGCATGCGAGCCTCTTGCTGAGAAACTTTTTTAATTTTGTGATGAGGTTTTGAACGTCTTTCTGGGATAACTCAGAATACAGTTTCCATTCAGTACTTGTTTTCTCTGATTCGCTCAGCTTTCTGTATATGGTGATAGCGGTAGCCTTTGTCGACTCATGGTCAGTCAAATGTGAAGCTTCTTCCTTCCAGCTTTGGTTCTCCATTTTTACTGTCTCTATATCTGTCAGGGCCTTCTCATAGGTCTTCTTTAATGTACGTAACTCTGTGTTTAGACATTGGCACTCCTGGCGAGAGTGATCCAGCTCTATATTAAGTATGTGTGAACTCCTTTTTGTGAGATGTCCAATTCTCTATGGCAATATTGAACCTCTTGCAGAGTTTCCTCATTTTTCTGTTTCAGGTTAGCAATCATTTGATCAGATATGCTCTGCTTTTCAACCATGGCGGTCACCGCAGCATTTGCCCTCTTCAGACTATTCTTAACCTCCTCCAACTCACCCCATACGAGACGCTCTGTATTCTGCAAAGCAGCATGCTCAAGTAAGGCTGGGCGTATATTCCTCTGTAACTCTGCATTAAGCTCCTGTATCTTGGAGTTAGCTTCTCACTCCTTAGCCAAGCGTTCACGCAGGACTTTATAATCATGGTAGGCAGTTTGGAGTTCAGCATTTAAGGCATCATGATTCTGGATTAAGGATTTAGCTCCTCCTTTTCCTTTGCCGCTGTTCCTGTGATGATTCCGCCCGTCCCTATGGTTCCCAGCACATCTCGGCGTCTTTCCGACGCACGTTGTCCTGCCATCACAGGCTGAAATGGTTCGGTCACTTCCTCCTGCTTACACCACATTGCTTGCTTTCGTAGTTGTGGGATCCAGTATTCCTCATGCTTGCCACTGTTTTTATTTGAGGTTGTGGAGACACGATTCTTCCATGTGACCTGGCTCCTGACAGGCCCAGCATACTGAATCCTTTAGAAAGTCACCTGGTTTCCTTGTAGCTGGAATGGCTCCAAATTCCTGGGCATTGACTCCAAGTTTATGGGGTCCTGCGCTCTGGATGTTTGTCACTTTTGCAGCTTTTATCTGCGGCTACAGCTCTCTTCCTGGGGCCACGTAAAAGTCGTCATCCTCATCATCATCGTATGGCCTGAAGGGACCCTGTTTTGTAGGATTACATACATTACAAAAAATATTTGACATCGGCCATTTTAAAATCCAGTTTTTTATTTTCTCTCTTTCACACCCGACGTGGCAGACTTTATACAACATACATGAGTTGTACTTGCTTTACAATGTTTGAACCATCTTGGTTCTTCTTAGGGCAACATCTTTACAAAAATCAATTTTTACTTTCTCCAACCCTGGCAGGGTAAACTTAACACACAATACTTTGCTTATGGCGGATGCTTTACACCGCACAGAAATCCTTTCATATCCGACAGGGCAAACTTTACACTCAGCACTTGCTAGCTGCAAATTCACTTGCTTCAGCAAAATACAAATTTAGTTTTTTGGTTTTCTGCTTGGGTTCATGAACTTAAAACATCTTCATCTACTCACCCATGGAGGCGTAGCATCCCACTTCTCACACCACCTGTGGCAGGACAGCTCCACAGCGGGTCAGTAAGACGCTAGACATGGTATGAAACTTTAACTATAGTGGCTTTATTATCCACCAGCCAAATAACCATCAGGGTACTGTCCCTTTAAGGCAAAATAAAACATGAAATAAATTCCTATTCCCGTTAGGGCTGAAGAAGTTGGTTAGTTTCCCTATCTACCAGGCAGCCAGCTAATCTGGTTATTCGCCCCCAGAACAAGTGCTCCACAAACAAAGTACAATAACAAAGTCTCTTGTCTAAAATTGCAGCAGCAAACAGACTTGTAACATTGCAGAGTGCTATTTATGGCATATCTGTTTGTAGAGGATACCTATCCCAGCGTCTTTTTGTCGCTCCTTCAATCCTTCAGGAACGACGGTTTCGGGGAGCAGGCTGTGTCCAGCTCGTAGCAAACTTTTATCCAGGGTTGGGGTCCCAGCTGGGGAGAAGCCTCTCTACTCTCCTGGGGAAAAGCTAACTCAGTTTGTGTAGGCTTCTTCCTGCCTTTTAAACCCTCAGTCTCTCAGGAGTCCTTCCTGCTTAATTAGCTGCAGGTGCATTCCTATCCAGGAGGATTTTAACAGCTTGTATGCTGGAAGACCACATATGTTCCTCACTCCAGCATACTGTGTTAGTGACTCCGTCACAATAAATATATATATATATATATATATATATATATATATATATATATATTATATATATATATATTTATATATATATATTTATATATATATATATATATATATATACATATATACATACATATACACATATATATATACACATATATATATACACATATATATATATATATATATATATATATATATATATATATATATATATATACACATATATATATATATATACATATATATATATATACACATATATATATATATATATATATATATATATACATATATATACATATATATACATATATATATACTGTGACAGAAACCAGGGGTTGGTAATAAACTCCATATACAGGGCTCCCAGGATACTGAACAGTTTCTGTCCTGTCTAAGCTGAACAGGGCAGCCTCGTGGTACAGGCACTCCATTCCACAGTTTGTCTGCTGCCTGTTTTCTGTCACCTGTCATGCTGATTAGAGTTCAGGTATATAAGACCTGTTTCCTGTTTCCTCTGGGCCCCACCCAAGAGCCTGGAAGGCTGCTGAACTGCAGAGGGGTGAGAAAGCCTCTTTCCCAAATCGCTTCATTCATTCTGTTAGTTTGTCTAAAGACTGCAAAGGTACTTATTTTGTTGGTGGAAGTGGACAAGCCACTTCCAACTCTGAGTCAGGGACATCTAAGTTTAAGTTATCGCTCAGACGAGCAGCTTTTTGTTTGGCTTTGTTTTCTGTTTAAACTGTGGCAGTCTCAGTGCCTGGGACTGAATAAACCAGGCATAGCCTGTTTAAAGGAACAGTACGTGACGTCTCATCATTTAACCTACCCTAAAAGACCGTGTTCTAACAGTCCCGGACAGACGGCGGAGCCCCGGAGTAAGCCGTTTGTCACATATGGTGGAGAATGCGGGCAGAACACTAAAAGGTCTGGGGGTTAAAGAACTTTAAAAAAAAAAAAAAAAAAAGGTTTTTTTTTCTCTCTCTCCAAACAAGATGGAAGACGTGGTGAGTGCGCTGGTACGCAATGTCGCTGTCCAGAGAGACGCGAATGAAGCCCTGCAACAGGCGAATG
The DNA here is from genome assembly GCF_040206685.1 of Ascaphus truei. Taxonomy (NCBI): domain Eukaryota; kingdom Metazoa; phylum Chordata; class Amphibia; order Anura; family Ascaphidae; genus Ascaphus; species Ascaphus truei. The sequence goes on from NC_134484.1 coordinate 299,938,725, forward strand.
CAAACCAGCAAGAGACAAACCGCTTGCTGAAAGAGGAGCAACAGCGGTTCGCTCAGGGCTTACAGCAGGAACTCGAGATCCTGAGGGAGACTATCAGTAACCTTCCACTGGCAGCGGCAGCCCCAGTTCCGAAAATGACCAGGGCAAGCCACTACCTTCAGAAGATGGGACCCTCGGATGATGTGGAAGCCTATCTTCTCACGTTTGAACGCACGGCACAGAGAGAGGGATGGCCAGAAGCTGAGTGGGCTGGTCTAATCGCACCCTTCCTAAGCGGCGAACCCCAGAAGGCTTACTTTGATCTAGAGCCAGCCGAAGCTAACGTCTATGCAAAATTGAAGTTCGAGATCCTCGCCCGCCTCGGCGTAACCACGGCTGTTCGCGCCCAAAGGTTTCACGCATGGTCCTTCACGATGGATAAAGCCACCCGAAGCCAGATGTATGACCTCATCCACCTCGCCCGGAAGTGGCTACAACCCGAGATCAACTCAGCAAGCCACATCGTGGAACGGTTGGTCATGGACCAGTTCTTGAGGAAACTTCCCTCTGCCTTACACCATTGGGTCAGTCGGAGTGACCCCCACAATGCGGATGAGCTTGTGGCCCTCGTAGAAAGGTACAATGCAGCAGGAGAGCACCCGCAACCCACAGTCGTGGAGCAACCCCACTACCCGAGGTTCCAGGACTCTTCCAGAGACGGTAAAAGGGTACCGGGGTTAAGGGGAGCTGAAGAGCGGCGACCACCTTCACGCAGCACCAGCAACAGTGGTTCGCACACTAAGGGCAATAGCCAACATGGGGAGCCGGGAAAAGGCTCTAAGTGGGACACAGACTATGTACCTAAATGTGTAAATTGTCATGAGAGGGGCCACACAGCAAAAATCTGCCCACTAAATGAGGAGCCCATGCAATGCAACAGCGTGGAACCTTATTCGCTGTTGTCCCAATGTATGGGCCCTAGCCCAGAGGACCCCTTGAATAACCATCTGTGGGCATTTGTAAAGGTTAATGGTAAGAGGGTTCGGGCACTTCTTGACTCTGGGAGTATGGTCACACTAGTGTCCGAATACCTATTGCCCATTAAGAAGAAACAGGTAAACAGTTCACAAAGAGTGGCAATTTGTTGTATACATGGGGATAATCATGAATATTCCACTGTTGATGTTTTTTTTGAAACAGAATTTGGTTCTTTAGATTTCAAGGTGGGTGTTGTACCCAAACTGGCACATGATGTGTTAATAGGGACCGACTTTCCCCATTTTCTAAAAATGTGGTCCCCAGCTCAGAATAGCGCCCAGAGTTCAATAGCAGACCATAACGAAGTGTTAGAAGAAACAAATCCTTTCCCTTTTTCAGAAATGGAGGTTGACGAGGGCCCAAATAAGAAAGGGGAAAAGGAGGAGTGCTGTGAAATTCCCTTCCCCATCACTACTTTGGTAGGGAATACCCCAAATCAAGATGTTGATCAGGCACTTACCACCCCAGTACAGGATAAGACCCTCGCTGACCTAGAGGTCAGTCCTGGGAGTTTTAAGAAGGCCCAGTGGGAGGACCCCACATTAGCGGTAGCAAGGGGAAATATACGGGACCAGAATAGTACTCATGGCCAACCAGATAGGTCACTTGCTTACCCCTACTTCGAGGTAGAGAACGACCTAGTATATCGGGTTGATAAAAGAAAATCAGTTACAACTAAACAATTGTTGGTACCACGGACATTCCGTAACGTAGTATTACACCTCGCACATAGTCATCCATTGGGGGGACACCTAGAGGTGGAAAAGACAAAAGAAAAGGTTCTCCGAAGCTTTTATTGGCCTGGGGTTCTGGCAGAAATTACAAACTATTGTTCCTCATGCCCAGAATGTCAGATCACCGCCCCGTTCAAAGCATACCGCAGCCCATTGGTACCCCTTCCCATAATAGAGGTACCATTTGACCGGATTGCTATGGATCTAGTAGGACCCCTAATAAAGTCTGCTAGGGGACATCAGCATATATTGGTAATATTAGATTATGCTACCCGATATCCGGAGGCAGTTCCCCTACGTAGCACCTCTGCTAAAAACATAGCAAAAGAGTTAGTACTTCTGTTTTCCCGGGTCGGAATTCCTAAAGAGATCTTATCTGACCAGGGAACACCATTTATGTCCCAAGTAACAAAAGAGCTATGTAAACTCCTAAAAATCAAGCATCTCAGAACCTCAGTCTATCATCCACAAACAGATGGTTTAGTGGAAAGGTTCAATAAAACCTTAAAGAGCATGTTACGCCGGGCGGTCGATAAGGATGGGAAAAACTGGGACTGTTTGTTACCATACCTGTTATTTGCCATTAGGGAAGTTCCCCAGTCATCCACAGGCTTCTCCCCGTTTGAACTATTGTATGGCCGACATCCAAGGGGCTTACTGGATATAGCCAAAGAAACTTGGGAACACGAGGTTACCCCTTACAGAAGTGTAATAGAGCATGTTGCCCAAATGCAGGACCGCATTGCTGCAGTCCTACCCATAGTGAGGGAACACATGGAGAAAGCTCAAGAAGCACAAAGGAATACGTATAATAAGGGTGCTAGGGTCAGAATTTTTTTTCCAGGTGATAGGGTACTAGTTCTGGTTCCCACCGTGGAGAGTAAATTCCTTGCTAAATGGCATGGGCCATATGAGGTCTTGGAAAGAGTGGGAGAAGTAAATTATAGGGTAAGGCAGCCAGGTAGGAGGAAACCTGAGCAAATTTACCATATAAACCTACTCAAGCCCTGGAAAGATAGAGAGGTCTTGTTAACCCTAGTACCCCCAGGTCCGTCAGAGAATCAAGAAACTGACCCAGAGGTTAGCATAGCTGAAACACTGTCCGTGCATCAGAAACGAGAGGTCCAGAGTTTAGTGAGAAGGAACAAAGAAATCTTCTCTACACAGCCAGGTAAAACTAACGTAATTAAACATGACATAGTCTCTGAACCGGGGGTCCGAGTTAACCTTAAACCGTACCGAATCCCAGAGGCCAAGAGAGAGGCTATAAGTTTAGAGGTTAAAAAAATGCTAAAACTAGGCGTAATTGAGGAATCCCAAAGTGGGTGGAACAGCCCTATAGTTTTAGTCCCAAAGCCAGACGGTACAACAAGGTTTTGTAATGACTACCGGAAACTAAACGCGGTGTCAAAATTTGATACTTATCCTATGCCCAGGGTGGATGAACTTGTAGACTGGGCAAAGCCCGATATCTCACAACCCTAGACCTAACAAAAGGGTACTGGCAGGTTCCCCTCACAGAAAGGGCAAAAGAAAAAACAGCCTTCTCAACCCCAGACGGCCTCTTTCAATATAAGGTGCTGCCTTTTGGCTTACATGGAGCTCCCGCCACATTCCAAAGAATGATGGATAAAATTTTAAAACCACATGTTCGGTACGCTGCCGCCTACCTGGATGATGTGGTAATCCATAGTGAAGATTGGCAGTCCCACCTTCCAAAGGTCCAAGCTGTGCTCGACGCAGTTCGGTCTGCTGGACTAACTGCTAACCCCGCTAAATGCACTATTGGTCTGGAGGAGGCCAAGTATCTGGGGTATTCTATTGGTAGAGGGTTACTCAAACCACAAACACTCAAAGTAGAGGCGATACAAAATTGGCCAAGGCCAGTCACAAAAAAACAAGTAAGGACCTTTTTGGGGTTAATTGGCTACTATAGGAGGTTTATTCCCAATTTTGCAACTAAGGCAACCCCACTAACCGACCTCACAAAAGCAAGAGGACCGCTAATGGTAAAGTGGTCCCCCGAAGCCGAACAGGCCTTTAGAAGCCTGAAAGAAGCTCTCTGTGCCCAACCAGTGTTGGTCACACCTGACTTCTCCAAAGAGTTCGTAGTCCAAACCGACGCATCTGAGGTAGGGCTGGGGGCGGTACTCTCCCAGGAGTCTCAAGGGGAGGAGCACCCCATCCTTTATTTAAGTAGGAAACTAAATCCCCAGGAGAAAAATTACTCCATAGTCGAGAAAGAGTGTCTCGCAATAAAGTGGGCTGTAGAGACACTCAAGTATTATCTGTT